>NW_027475245.1:0-130438 GCF_051020985.1 Nomia melanderi | reverse complement strand
CTCGGGTGCTATTACAGATAGCGCGATAAATCAGAGTGCATTGTCTGTAGGAGGCCCTGGCGCATGAATCTGGTCAGCGGGAACGACCTCGGACCACCAGGGGCCGAGAAAAACACCGTCTCATGGGGCCGGACACTCAGGGTCAGGGGAAAATCCAATATATATTTGGTGATATCTCGGGTGCTATTAGAGATAGCGCAATAATCCAAAGTGAATTATCTGCAGGAGGCCCTGGCGCATGAATCTGCGCAGCGGGAACGACCTCGGACCACCAGGGGCCGAGAAAACCACCGTCTCATGGGGCCGGACACTCAGGGTCAGGGGAAAATCCAATATATATCTGGTGATATCTCGGGTGCTATTAGAGATAGCGCAATAAACCAAAGTGCATTGTCTGTAGGAGGCCCTGGCGCATGAATCTGTGCAGCGGGAACGACCTCGGACCACCAAGGGCCGAGAAAATCACAGTCTCATGGGGCCCGACACTCAGGGTCAGGGGAAAATCAAATATATATCTGGTGATATCTCGGGTGCTATTACAGATAGCGCGATAAATCAGAGTGCATTGTCTGTAGGAGGCCCTGGCGCATGAATCTGGTCAGCGGGAACAACCTCGGACCACCAGGGGCCGAGAAAAACACCGTCTCATGGGGCCGGACACTCAGGGTCAGGGGAAAATCCAATATATATTTGGTGATATCTCGGGTGCTATTAGAGATAGCGCAATAAACCAAAGTGAATTATCCGCAGGGGACCCTGGCGCATGCATCTGTGCCGCGGGAACGACCTCGGACCACCAGGGGCCGAGAAAATTACAGATTTCCAGTACCCGTCACCCAATGTCATGTAAAAATGCAATATATATCTGGCGATATCTCGGGTTCTATTACAGATAGCGCGATAAATCAAAGTGCATTGTCTGCAGGAAGCCCTGGCGCATGAATGCGTGCAGCGGGAACGACCTCGCACCACCAGGGGCCGAGAAAACCACCGTCTCATGGGGCCGTACACTCAGTGTCAGGGGAAAATCAAATATATATCTGGTGATATCTCGGGTGCTATTACAGACAGCGCGATAAATCAGAGTGCATTGTCTGTAGGAGGCCCTGGCGCATGAATCTGGTCAGCAGGAACAACCTCGGACCACCAGGGGCCGAGAAAAACACCGTCTCATGGGGCCGGACACTCAGGGTCAGCGGAAAATCCAATATATATTTGGTGATATCTCGGGTGCTATTAGAGATAGCGCAATAAACCAAAGTGAATTGTTTGTAGGAGGCCCTGGCGCATGAATCTGTGCAGCGGGAACGACCTCGGACCACCAGGGGCCGAGAAAACCACCGTCTCATGGGGCCGGACACTCAGGGTCAGGGAGAAATCCAATATATATCTGGTGATATCTCGGTTACCATTAGAGATAGGGCGATAAGTCAAAATGCATTGTCTGTAGGAGGCCCTGGCGCATGAATCTGTGCAGCGGCAAGGACCTCGGACCACCAGGGGCCGAGAAAACCACAGTCCCATGGGGCCGGACACTCAGTGTCAGGGGAAAATCCAATATATATCTGGTGATATCTCGGGTGCTATTACAGATAGCGCAATAAATCAAAGTGCATTGTCTGTATGAGGCCCTGGCGAATGAATCTGTGCAGCGGGAACATCCTCGGACCTCCAGGGGCCGAGATAACCACCGTCTCATGGGGTCGGACACTCAGGGTCAGGGAAAAATCCAATATATATCTGGTGATATCTCGGGTGCTATTAGGGATAGCGAAATAGATCAAAGTGCATTGTCTGCAGGAGGCCCTGGCACATGAATCTGTGCAGCGGGAACAACCTCGGACCACCAGGGGAGGTGAAAACCACAGTCTCATGGGGTCGGACACTCAGGGTCAGGGAAAAATCCAATATAAATCTGGTGATATCTCGGGTGCTATTACAGATAGCGCAATAAATCAAAGTCCATTGTCTGTAGGAGGCCCTGGCGCATGAATCTGTGCAGTGGGAACGACCTCGGACCACCAGGGGCCGAGAAAACCACCGTCTCATGGGGCCGGACACTCAGGGTCAGGGAAAAATCCAAAATATATCTGGTGATATCTCGGGTGCTATTACAGATAGCGCAATAAATCAAAGTGCATTATCTGTAGAAGGCCCTGGCGCATGAATCTGTGCAGCGGGAACGACCTCGGACCACCAGGGGCCGAGAAAACCACAGTCTCATGGGCCCGGACACTCAGGGTCAGGGGAAAATCCAATATATATCTGGTTATATCTTGGGTGCTATTACAGATAGCGCAATAAATCAAAGTGCATTGTCTGTAGGAGGCCCTGGCGCATGAATCTGTGCAGCGGGAACGACCTCAGACCACCAGGGGCCGTGACAACCACCGTCTCCTGGGGCCGTGACAACCACCGTCTCCTGGGGCCGGACACTCAGGGTCAGGGAAAAATCCAATATATATCTGGTGATATCTCGGGTGCTATTACAGATAGCGCAATAAATCAAAGTGCATTGTCTGTAGGAGGCCCTGGCGCATGAATCTATGCAGCGGGAACGACCGCGGACCACCAGGGGCCGAGAAAACCACAGTCTCATGGGGCCGGACACTCAGGGTCAGGGAAAATCCAATATATATCTGGTGATATCTCGGGTGCTATTAGAGATAGAGCAATAAACCAAAGTGAATTATCTGCAGGAGGCCCTGGCGCATGAATCTGTGTAGCGGGAACGACGTCGGACCACCAGTGGCCGAGGAAACCACCGACACATGGCGCCGGACACCCAAGGTCATGTAAATACCCAAGTTGTATCTGATGATATTTCGGGTGCTATTAGAGATAGCGCAATAAATCAAAGTGCATTGTCTGCGGGAAGCCCTGGCGCATGACTCTGTGCAGCGGGAACGACCTCGGACCACCAGGGTCCGAGAAAACCACAGTCTCATAGGGCCGGACACTCAGGGTCAGGGTAAAATCCAATATACATCTGGTGATATCTCGGGTGCTATTAGAGATAGCGCAATAAATCAAAGTGCATTGTCTGCAGGAGGCCCTGACGCATGAATCTGTGCAGCGGGAACGACCTCGGACCACCACGGGCCGAGAAATCCAGCGTCTCATGGGGCCGGACAGTCAGGGTCAGGGGAAAATCCAATATATATCTGTTGATATCTCGGGTGATAGTACAGATAGCGCAATAAATCCAAGTGCGTTGTCTGCAGGAAGCCCTGGCGCATGATTCTGTTCAGCGGGAACGACCTCGGAATACCAGGAGCAGAGAAAATCACCGTCTCATGGGGCCGGACACTCAGGGTCAGGGAAAAATCCAATATATATCTTGTGATATCTCGGGTGCTACTAGAGATAGCGCAATAAACCAAAGTTCATTGACCGTAGGAGGCCCTGGCGCATGAATCTGTGCAGCGGGAACGACCTCGGACCACCAGGGCCCGAGAAAACCACAGTCTCATGGGACCGGATACACAGGTTCAGGGGAAAATCCAATATATATCTGGTGATATCTTGGGTGCTATTAGAGATAGCGCCATAAACCAAAGTGAATCATCTGCAGGAGGCCCTGGCGCATGAATCTGTGCAGCGGGAACGACCTTGGACGACCAGCGGCCGAGAAAACCACCGTCGCATGGGGCCGGACACTCAGTGTCAGGGAAAAATCCAATATATATCTTGTGATATCTCAGGTGCTATTAGAGATAGCGCAATAAACCAAAGTGCATTGACCGTAGGAGGCCCTGGCGCATGAATCTGTGCAGCGGGAACGACCTCGGACCACCAGGGGCCGAGGAAACGACCGTCTCATGGGGCCGGACACTCAGGGTCAGCGAAAAATCCATTATATATCTGTTGATATCTCGGTTGCCATTAGAGATAGGGCGATAATTCAAAGTGCATTGTCTGCAGGAGGCCCTGGCGCATGAATCTGTGCAGCGGGAACGACCTCGGACAACCAGGGGCCGAGAAAACCACAGTGTCATGGGGCCGGACACTCAGGGTCAGGGAAAAATCCAATATATATCTTGTGATATCTCGGGTGCCATTAGAGATAGCGCAATAAACCAAAGTGCATTGACCGTAGTCGGCCCTGGCGCATGAATCTGTGCAGCGGGAACAACCTGGGACCACCAGGGGCCGAGGAAACCACCGTCTCATGGGGCCGGACACTCAGGGTCAGCGAAAAATCCAATATATATCTGGTGATATCTCAGGTGCTATTAGAGATAGCGCAATAAATCAAAGTGCATTGTCCGTAGGAGGCCCTTGCGCATTAATGTGAGCAGCAGGAACGACCTGGGACAACCAGGGGCCGAGAAAATTACAGATTTTTGGTATCCGTCACCCAAGGTCATGTAAAAATCCAGCATATATCTGGTGATATCTCGGGTTCTATTACAGATAGCGCGATAAATCAAAGTGCAATGTCTGCAGGAAGCCCTGGCGCATGACTCTGTGCAGCGGGAACGACCTCGGACCACCAGGGGCCGAGAAAACCACAGTCTCATAGGGCCGGACACTCAGGGTCAGGGAAAAATCCATTATATATCTGGTGATATCTCGGGTGATATTACAGATAGCGCAATTAATCAAAGTGCATTGTCTGTAGGAGGCACTGGCGCATGAATCTGTGCAACGGGAACGACCTCGGACCACCAGGGGCCGAGAAAACCACCGACTCATGGGGCCGGACACTCAGGGTCAGGGAAAAATCCAATATATATCTGGTGATATCTCGGGTGCTATTACAGATAGCGCAATAAATCAAAGTGCATTGTCTGTAGGAGGCCCTGGCGCATGAATCAGGGCAGCGGGAACGACCTCGGACCACCAGGGGCCGAGAAAACCACAGTCTCATGGGGCCGGACACTCAGGGTCAGGGGAAAATCCACTATATATATCGGGTGATATCTCGCGTGCTATTAGAGATAGCGCAATAAACCAAAGTGAATTATATGCAGGAGGCCCTGGCGCATGAATCTGTGCAGCGGGAACGACCTCGGACCACCAGGGGCCGAGTAAACCACCGTCTCATGGGGCCGGACACTCAGTGTCAGGGAAAAATCCAATATATATCTGGTGATATCTCGGGTGCTATTAGAGATAGCGCAATAAATCAAAGTGCATTGTCTGCAGGAAGCCCTGCCGCATGATTCTGTTCAGCGGGAACGACCTCGGACCACCAGGGGCCGAGAAAATCACCGTCTCGTGGGGCCGGACTGTCAGGGTCAGGGGAAAATCCAATATATATCTGGTGATATCTCGGGTGCTATTAGAGATAGGGCAATAAATCAAAGTGCATTGTCTGTAGCAGGCCCTGGCGCATGAATCTGGGCAGCGGGAACGACCTCGGACCACCAGGGGCCGAGAAAATTACAGATTTTCGGTATCCGTCACCCAAGGTCATGTAAAAATCCAGTATATACCTGGTGATATCTCGGGTGCTATTAGAGATAGCGCAATAAATCAAAGTGCATTGTCTGCAGGAAGCCCTGCCGCATGATTCTGTTCAGCGGGAACGACCTCGGACCACCAGGGGCCGAGAAAATCACCGTCTCGTGGGGCCGGACTGTCAGGGTCAGGGGAAAATCCAATATATATCTGGTGATATCTCGGGTGCTATTAGAGATAGGGCAATAAATCAAAGTGCATTGTCTGTAGCAGGCCCTGGCGCATGAATCTGGGCAGCGGGAACGACCTCGGACCACCAGGGGCCGAGAAAATTACAGATTTTCGGTATCCGTCACCCAAGGTCATGTAAAAATCCAGTATATACCTGGTGATATCTCGGGTGCTATTAGAGATAGCGCAATAAATCAAAGTGCATTGTCCGTATGAGGCCCTTGCGCATGAATCTGTGCCGCGGGGCCGACATCGGACCACCAGGGGTCGAGAAAACCACCGACGCATGGGGCCGGATACTAAGGGTCAGGGTAAAATCCAATATATATCTGGTGATATCTCGGGTGCTATTAGAGATAGCGCAATAAATCAAAGTGCATTGTCCGTAGGAGGCCCTTGCGCATTAATGTGAGCAGCAGGAACGACCTCGGACCACCAGGGACCGAGAAAACCACAGTCTCATGGGGCCGGACACTCAGGGTCAGGGGAAAATCCAATATATATCTGGTGATAACTCTGGTGCTATTACAGATAGCGCAATAAATCAAAGTGCATTGTCTGTAGGATGCCCTGTCGCATGAATCTGTGCAGCGGGAACGACCTCGGACCACCAGGGGCCGAGAAAACCACCGTCTCCTGGGGCCGGACACTCAGGGTCAGGGAAAAATCCAATATATATCTGGTGATATCTCGGGTGCTATTAGAGATAGCTAAGAAACCAAAGCGAATTAAGTGCAGGAGGCCCTGGCGCATGAATCTGTGCAGCGGGAACGACCTCGGACCACCAGGGGCCGAGAAAACCACCGACTCATGGGGCCGGACACTCAGGGTCAGGGAAAAATCCAATATATATCTGGTGATACCTCGGGTGCTATTACAGATAGCGCAATAAATTAAAGTGCATTGTCTGTAGGAGGCACTGGCGCATGAATCTGTGCAGCGGGAACGACCTCGGACCACCAGGGGCCGAGAAAACCACAGTCTCATGGGGCCGGACACTCATGGTCAGGGGAAAATCCAATATATATCTGGTGATATCACGGGTGCTATTAGAGATAGCGCAATACACCAAAGTGAATTATCTGCAGGAGGCCCTGGCGCATGCTTGTGTGCAGCGGGAACGACCTCGGACCACCAGGGGCCAAGAAAACCACCGTCTCATGGGGCCGGACACTCAGGGTCGGATATAAATCCAATATATATCTGGTGATATCTCGGGTGCTATTAGAGATAGCTAATAAACCAAAGTGAATTAAGTGCAGGAAGCCGCGGCGCATGAATCTGTGTAGCGGGAACGACCTCGGACCACCAGGGGCCGAGAAAACCACCGACTCATGGGTCCGGACACTCAGGGCCAGGGAAAAATCCAATATATATCCGGTGATATCTCGGGTGCTATTACAGATAGCGCAATAAATCAAAGTGCATTGTCTGTAGGAGGCCCTGACGCATGAATCTGTGCAGCGGGAACGACCTCGGACCACCAGGGGAAGAGAAAACCACAGTCTCATGGGGCCGGACACTCAGGGTCAGAGGAAAATCCAATATATATATCTTGTGATATCACGAGTGCTATTAGAGATACCGCAATAAACCAAAGTGCATTGACCGTAGGACGCCCTGGCGCATGAATCTGTGCAGCGAGAACGACCTCTGACCACCAGGGGCCGAGACAACCACAGTCTCATGAGTCCGGACACACAGGGTCAGGGGAAAATCCAATATATATCTGATGATATCTCGGGTGCTATTGCAGATAGCGCAATAAATCAAAGTGCATTGTCTGTAGGAGGCCCTGGCGCATGAATCTGTGCAGCGGGAACGACCTCGGACCACCAGGGGCCGAGAAAACCACCGTCTCATGTGGCCGGACACTCAGGGTCAGGGAGAAATCCAATATATATCTGGTGATATCTCGGGTGCTATTACAGATAGCGCAATAAATCAAAGTGCATTGTCTGTATCAGGCCCTGGCGCATGAATCTGTGCAGCGGGAACGACCTCGGACCACCAGGGGCCGAGAAAACCACAGTCTCATGGGGCCGGACACTCAGGGTCAGGGGAAAATCCAATATATATCTGGTGATATCTCGGGTGCTATTAGAGATAGCGCAATAAACCAAAGTGAATTATCTGCAGGAGGCCCTGGCGCATTAGTGTGTGCAGCGGGAACGACCTCGGACAACCAGGGTCAGAGAAAACCACAGTCTCATGGTGCCGGACACTCAGGGTCAGGGAAAAATCCAATATATATCTTGTGATATCTTGGGTGCTATTACAGATAGCGCAATAAATCAAAGTGCATTGTCTGTAGGAGGCCCTGGCGCATGAATCTGTGCAGCGGGAACGACCTCAGACCACCAGGGGCCGTGACAACCACCGTCTCCTGGGGCCGGACACTCAGGGTCAGGGAAAAATCCAATATATATCTGGTGATATCTCGGGTGCTATTACAGATAGCGCAATAAATCAAAGTGCATTGTCTGTAGGAGGCCCTGGCGCATGAATCTATGCAGCGGGAACGACCGCGGACCACCAGGGGCCGAGAAAACCACAGTCTCATGGGGCCGGACACTCAGGGTCAGGGAAAATACAATATATATCTGGTGATATCTCGGGTGCTATTAGAGATAGAGCAATAAACCAAAGTGAATTATCTGCAGGAGGCCCTGGCGCATGAATCTGTGTAGCGGGAACGACCTCGGACCACCAGTGGCCGAGGAAACCACCAACACATGGCGCCGGACACCCAAGGTCATGTAAATACCCAAGTTGTATCTGATGATATTTCGGGTGCTATTAGAGATAGCGCAATAAATCAAAAAGCATTGTCTGCAGGAGGCCCTGACGCATGAATCTGTGCAGCGGGAACGACCTCGGACCACCAGGGGCCGAGAAATCCACAGTCTCATGGGGCCGAGAACTCACGGTCGGGGAAAAATCCAATATACATCTGGTGATATCTCGGGTGCTATTAGAGATAGCGCAATAAATCAAAGTGCCTTGTCTGCAGGAAGCCGTGGCGCATGATTCTGTGCATCGGAAACGACCTCGGACCACCATGGGCCGAGAAAATCACCGTCTCATGGGGTCGGACTGTCAGGGTCAGGGAAAAATCCAATATATATCTGGTGATATCTCGGGTGCTATTAGAGATAGCGCAATAAATCAAAGTGCATTGTCAGTAGGAGGCACTGGCGAATGAATCTGTGCAGCAGGAACGACCTCGGACCACCAGGGGCCGAGAAAATTACAGATATTCGAAATCCGCCACCCAAGGCCATGTAAAAATCCAGCATATATCTGGTTATATCTCGGGTGCTATTACAGATAGCGCAATAAACCGAATTGCTTTGTCTGCGGGAGGCCCTGGCGCATGAATCTGTGCAGCGGGATCGACCTCGGACGACCAGGGGCCGAGAAAACCACAGTGTCATGGGGCCGGACACTCAGGGTCAGCGAAAAATCCATTATATATCTGTTGATATCTCGGTTGCCATTAGAGATAGGGCGATAAGTCAAAGTGCATTGTCTGTAGGAGGCCCTGGCGCATGAGTCTGTGCAGCGGCAAGGACCTCGGACCACCAGGGGCCGAGAAAACCACAGTCACATGGGGCCGGACACTCAGTGTCAGGGGAAAATCCAATTTATATCTGGTGATATCTCGGGTGCTATTAGAGATAGCTAATAAACCAACGTGAATTAAGTGCAGGAGGCCCTGGCGCATGAATCTGTGCAGCGGGAACGACCTCGGACCACCAGGGGCCGAGAAAACCACCGTCTCATGGGGCCGGACACTCAGGGTCAGGGAAAAATCCAATATATATCTGGTGATATCTCGGGTGCTATTACAGATAGCGCAATAAATCAAAGTGCATTGTCTGTAGGAGGCCCTGGCGCATGAATCTGGGCAGCGGGAACGACCTCGGACCACCAGGGGCCAAGAAAACCACCGTCTCATGGGGCCGGACACTCAGGGTCAGGGGAAAATCGAATATATATCTGGTGATATCTCGGGTGCTATTACAGATAGCGCAATAAATCAAAGTGCAATGTCTGTATGAGGCCCTGGCGAATGAATCTGTGCAGCGGGAACATCCTCGGACCTCCAGGGGCCGAGATAACCACCGTCTCATGGGGTCGGACACTCAGGGTCAGGGAAAAATCCAATATATATCTGGTGATATCTCGGGTGCTATTAGGGATAGCGAAATAGATCAAAGTGCATTGTCTGCAGGAGGCCCTGGCACATGAATCTGTGCAGCGGGAACAACCTCGGACCACCAGGGGAGGTGAAAACCACAGTCTCATGGGGTCGGACACTCAGGGTCAGGGAAAAATCCAATATAAATCTGGTGATATCTCGGGTGCTATTACAGATAGCGCAATAAATCAAAGTCCATTGTCTGTAGGAGGCCCTGGCGCATGAATCTGTGCAGTGGGAACGACCTCGGACCACCAGGGGCCGAGAAATCCACCGTCTCATGGGGCCGGACACTCAGGGTCAGGGGAAAATCCAATATATATCTGTTGATATCTTGGGTGCTATTACAGATAGCGCAATAAATCAAAGTGCATTGTCTGTAGGAGGCCCTGGCGCATGAATCTGTGCAGCGGGAACGACCTCAGACCACCAGGGGCCGTGACAACCACCGTCTCCTGGGGCCGTGACAACCACCGTCTCCTGGGGCCGGACACTCAGGGTCAGGGAAAAATCCAATATATATCTGGTGATATCTCGGGTGCTATTACAGATAGCGCAATAAATCAAAGTGCATTGTCTGTAGGAGGCCCTGGCGCATGAATCTATGCAGCGGGAACGACCGCGGACCACCAGGGGCCGAGAAAACCACAGTCTCATGGGGCCGGACACTCAGGGTCAGGGAAAATCCAATATATATCTGGTGATATCTCGGGTGCTATTAGAGATAGAGCAATAAACCAAAGTGAATTATCTGCAGGAGGCCCTGGCGCATCAATCTGTGTAGCGGGAACGACGTCGGACCACCAGTGGCCGAGGAAACCACCGACACATGGCGCCGGACACCCAAGGTCATGTAAATACCCAAGTTGTATCTGATGATATTTCGGGTGCTATTAGAGATAGCGCAATAAATCAAAGTGCATTGTCTGCGGGAAGCCCTGGCGCATGACTCTGTGCAGCGGGAACGACCTCGGACCACCAGGGTCCGAGAAAACCACAGTCTCATAGGGCCGGACACTCAGGGTCAGGGTAAAATCCAATATATATCTGGTGATATCTCGGGTGCTATTAGAGATAGCGCAATAAATCAAAGTGCATTGTCTGCAGGAGGCCCTGACGCATGAATCTGTGCAGCGGGAACGACCTCGGACCACCACGGGCCGAGAAATCCACCGTCTCATGGGGCCGGACACTCAGGGTCAGGGGAAAATCCAATATATATCTGTTGATATCTCGGGTGATAGTACAGATAGGGCAATAAATCCAAGTGCGTTGTCTCCAGGAAGCCCTGGCGCATGATTCTGTTCAGCGGGAACGACCTCGGAATACCAGGAGCAGAGAAAATCACCGTCTCATGGGGCCGGACACTCAGGGTCAGGGAAAAATCCAATATATATCTTGTGATATCTCGGGTGCTACTAGAGATAGCGCAATAAACCAAAGTTCATTGACCGTAGGAGGCCCTGGCGCATGAATCTGTGCAGCGGGAACGACCTCGGACCACCAGGGCCCGAGAAAACCACAGTCTCATGGGACCGGATACACAGGTTCAGGGGAAAATGCAATATATATCTGGTGATATCTTGGGTGCTATTAGAGATAGCGCCATAAACCATAGTGAATCATCTGCAGGAGGCCCTGGCGCATGAATCTGTGCAGCGGGAACGACCTTGGACGACCAGCGGCCGAGAAAACCACCGTCGCATGGGGCCGGACACTCAGTGTCAGGGAAAAATCCAATATATATCTTGTGATATCTCAGGTGCTATTAGAGATAGCGCAATAAACCAAAGTGCATTGACCGTAGGAGGCCCTGGCGCATGAATCTGTGCAGCGGGAACGACCTCGGACCACCAGGGGCCGAGGAAACGACCGTCTCATGGGGCCGGACACTCAGTGTCAGGGAAAAATCCAATATATATCTGGTGATATCTCGGGTGATATTACAGATAGCGCAATTAATCAAAGTGCATTGTCTGTAGGAGGCACTGGCGCATGAATCTGTGCAACGGGAACGACCTCGGACCACCAGGGGCCGAGAAAACCACCGACTCATGGGGCCGGACACTCAGGGTCAGGGAAAAATCCAATATATATCTGGTGATATCTCGGGTGCTATTACAGATAGCGCAATAAATCAAAGTGCATTGTCTGTAGGAGGCCCTGGCGCATGAATCTGGGCAGCGGGAACGACCTCGGAACACAAGGGGCCGAGAAAACCACCGTCTCATGGGGCCGGACACTCAGGGTCTGGGGAAAATCCAATATATATCTGGTGATATCTCGGGTGCTATTAGAGATAGCGCAATAAACCAAAGTTAATTATCTGCAGGAGGCCCTGGCGCATGCTTGTGTGCAGCGGGAACGACCTCGGACCACCAGGGGCCAAGAAAACCACCGTCTCATGGGGCCGGACACTCAGGGTCAGGGAAAAATCCATTATATATCTGGTGATATCTCGGGTGCTATTACAGATAGCGCAATTAATCAAAGTGCATTGTCTGTAGGAGGCACTGGCGCCTGAATCTGTGCAGCGGGAACGACCTCGGACCACCAGGGGCCGAGAAAACCACAGTCTCATGGGGCCGGACACTCAGGGTCAGGGGAAAATCCACTATATATATCTGGTGATATCTCGCGTGCTATTAGAGATAGCGCAATAAACCAAAGTGAATTATATGCAGGAGGCCCTGGCGCATGAATCTGTGCAGCGGGAACGACCTCGGACCACCAGGGGCCGAGTAAACCACCGTCTCATGGGGCCGGACACTCAGGGTCAGGGGAAAATCCAATATATATCTGGTGATATCTCGGGTGATAGTACAGATAGGGCAATAAATCCAAGTGCGTTGTCTGCAGGAAGCCCTGGCGCATGATTCTGTTCAGCGGGAACGACCTCGGAATACCAGGAGCAGAGAAAATCACCGTCTCATGGGGCCGGACACTCAGGGTCAGGGAAAAATCCAATATATATCTTGTGATATCTCGGGTGCTACTAGAGATAGCGCAATAAACCAAAGTTCATTGACCGTAGGAGGCCCTGGCGCATGAATCTGTGCAGCGGGAACGACCTCGGACCACCAGGGCCCGAGAAAACCACAGTCTCATGGGACCGGATACACAGGTTCAGGGGAAAATCCAATATATATCTGGTGATATCTTGGGTGCTATTAGAGATAGCGCCATAAACCAAAGTGAATCATCTGCAGGAGGCCCTGGCGCATGAATCTGTGCAGCGGGAACGACCTTGGACGACCAGCGGCCGAGAAAACCACCGTCGCATGGGGCCGGACACTCAGTGTCAGGGAAAAATCCAATATATATCTTGTGATATCTCAGGTGCTATTAGAGATAGCGCAATAAACCAAAGCGCATTGACCGTAGGAGGCCCTGGCGCATGAATCTGTGCAGCGGGAACGACCTCGGACCACCAGGGGCCGAGGAAACGACCGTCTCATGGGGCCGGACACTCAGTGTCAGGGAAAAATCCAATATATATCTGGTGATATCTCGGGTGATATTACAGATAGCGCAATTAATCAAAGTGCATTGTCTGTAGGAGGCACTGGCGCATGAATCTGTGCAACGGGAACGACCTCGGACCACCAGGGGCCGAGAAAACCACCGACTCATGGGGCCGGACACTCAGGGTCAGGGAAAAATCCAATATATATCTGGTGATATCTCGGGTGCTATTACAGATAGCGCAATAAATCAAAGTGCATTGTCTGTAGGAGGCCCTGGCGCATGAATCTGGGCAGCGGGAACGACCTCGGAACACAAGGGGCCGAGAAAACCACCGTCTCATGGGGCCGGACACTCAGGGTCTGGGGAAAATCCAATATATATCTGGTGATATCTCGGGTGCTATTAGAGATAGCGCAATAAACCAAAGTTAATTATCTGCAGGAGGCCCTGGCGCATGCTTGTGTGCAGCGGGAACGACCTCGGACCACCAGGGGCCAAGAAAACCACCGTCTCATGGGGCCGGACACTCAGGGTCAGGGAAAAATCCATTATATATCTGGTGATATCTCGGGTGCTATTACAGATAGCGCAATTAATCAAAGTGCATTGTCTGTAGGAGGCACTGGCGCATGAATCTGTGCAGCGGGAACGACCTCGGACCACCAGGGGCCGAGAAAACCACAGTCTCATGGGGCCGGACACTCAGGGTCAGGGGAAAATCCACTATATATATCTGGTGATATCTCGCGTGCTATTAGAGATAGCGCAATAAACCAAAGTGAATTATATGCAGGAGGCCCTGGCGCATGAATCTGGGCAGCGGGAACGACCTCGGAACACAAGGGGCCGAGAAAACCACCGTCTCATGGGGCCGGACACTCAGGGTCTGGGGAAAATCCAATATATATCTGGTGATATCTCGGGTGCTATTAGAGATAGCGCAATAAACCAAAGTTAATTATCTGCAGGAGGCCCTGGCGCATGCTTGTGTGCAGCGGGAACGACCTCGGACCACCAGGGGCCAAGAAAACCACCGTCTCATGGGGCCGGACACTCAGGGTCAGGGAAAAATCCATTATATATCTGGTGATATCTCGGGTGCTATTACAGATAGCGCAATTAATCAAAGTGCATTGTCTGTAGGAGGCACTGGCGCCTGTATCTGTGCAGCGGGAACGACCTCGGACCACCAGGGGCCGAGAAAACCACAGTCTCATGGGGCCGGACACTCAGGGTCAGGGGAAAATCCACTATATATATCTGGTGATATCTCGCGTGCTATTAGAGATAGCGCAATAAACCAAAGTGAATTATATGCAGGAGGCCCTGGCGCATGAATCTGTGCAGCGGGAACGACCTCGGACCACCAGGGGCCGAGTAAACCACCGTCTCATGGGGCCGGACACTCAGGGTCAGGGGAAAATCCAATATATATCTGGTGATATCTCGGGTGATAGTACAGATAGGGCAATAAATCCAAGTGCGTTGTCTGCAGGAAGCCCTGGCGCATGATTCTGTTCAGCGGGAACGACCTCGGAATACCAGGAGCAGAGAAAATCACCGTCTCATGGGGCCGGACACTCAGGGTCAGGGAAAAATCCAATATATATCTTGTGATATCTCGGGTGCTACTAGAGATAGCGCAATAAACCAAAGTTCATTGACCGTAGGAGGCCCTGGCGCATGAATCTGTGCAGCGGGAACGACCTCGGACCACCAGGGCCCGAGAAAACCACAGTCTCATGGGACCGGATACACAGGTTCAGGGGAAAATCCAATATATATCTGGTGATATCTTGGGTGCTATTAGAGATAGCGCCATAAACCAAAGTGAATCATCTGCAGGAGGCCCTGGCGCATGAATCTGTGCAGCGGGAACGACCTTGGACGACCAGCGGCCGAGATAACCACCGTCTCATGGGGTCGGACACTCAGGGTCAGGGAAAAATCCAATATATATCTGGTGATATCTCGGGTGCTATTAGGGATAGCGAAATAGATCAAAGTGCATTGTCTGCAGGAGGCCCTGGCACATGAATCTGTGCAGCGGGAACAACCTCGGACCACCAGGGGAGGTGAAAACCACAGTCTCATGGGGTCGGACACTCAGGGTCAGGGAAAAATCCAATATAAATCTGGTGATATCTCGGGTGCTATTACAGATAGCGCAATAAATCAAAGTCCATTGTCTGTAGGAGGCCCTGGCGCATGAATCTGTGCAGTGGGGACGACCTCGGACCACCAGGGGCCGAGAAATCCACCGTCTCATGGGGCCGGACACTCAGGGTCAGGGGAAAATCCAATATATATCTGTTGATATCTTGGGTGCTATTACAGATAGCGCAATAAATCAAAGTGCATTGTCTGTAGGAGGCCCTGGCGCATGAATCTGTGCAGCGGGAACGACCTCAGACCACCAGGGGCCGTGACAACCACCGTCTCCTGGGGCCGTGACAACCACCGTCTCCTGGGGCCGGACACTCAGGGTCAGGGAAAAATCCAATATATATCTGGTGATATCTCGGGTGCTATTACAGATAGCGCAATAAATCAAAGTGCATTGTCTGTAGGAGGCCCTGGCGCATGAATCTATGCAGCGGGAACGACCGCGGACCACCAGGGGCCGAGAAAACCACAGTCTCATGGGGCCGGACACTCAGGGTCAGGGAAAATCCAATATATATCTGGTGATATCTCGGGTGCTATTAGAGATAGAGCAATAAACCAAAGTGAATTATCTGCAGGAGGCCCTGGCGCATCAATCTGTGTAGCGGGAACGACGTCGGACCACCAGTGGCCGAGGAAACCACCGACACATGGCGCCGGACACCCAAGGTCATGTAAATACCCAAGTTGTATCTGATGATATTTCGGGTGCTATTAGAGATAGCGCAATAAATCAAAGTGCATTGTCTGCGGGAAGCCCTGGCGCATGACTCTGTGCAGCGGGAACGACCTCGGACCACCAGGGTCCGAGAAAACCACAGTCTCATAGGGCCGGACACTCAGGGTCAGGGTAAAATCCAATATATATCTGGTGATATCTCGGGTGCTATTAGAGATAGCGCAATAAATCAAAGTGCATTGTCTGCAGGAGGCCCTGACGCATGAATCTGTGCAGCGGGAACGACCTCGGACCACCACGGGCCGAGAAATCCACCGTCTCATGGGGCCGGACACTCAGGGTCAGGGGAAAATCCAATATATATCTGTTGATATCTCGGGTGATAGTACAGATAGGGCAATAAATCCAAGTGCGTTGTCTCCAGGAAGCCCTGGCGCATGATTCTGTTCAGCGGGAACGACCTCGGAATACCAGGAGCAGAGAAAATCACCGTCTCATGGGGCCGGACACTCAGGGTCAGGGAAAAATCCAATATATATCTTGTGATATCTCGGGTGCTACTAGAGATAGCGCAATAAACCAAAGTTCATTGACCGTAGGAGGCCCTGGCGCATGAATCTGTGCAGCGGGAACGACCTCGGACCACCAGGGCCCGAGAAAACCACAGTCTCATGGGACCGGATACACAGGTTCAGGGGAAAATGCAATATATATCTGGTGATATCTTGGGTGCTATTAGAGATAGCGCCATAAACCATAGTGAATCATCTGCAGGAGGCCCTGGCGCATGAATCTGTGCAGCGGGAACGACCTTGGACGACCAGCGGCCGAGAAAACCACCGTCGCATGGGGCCGGACACTCAGTGTCAGGGAAAAATCCAATATATATCTTGTGATATCTCAGGTGCTATTAGAGATAGCGCAATAAACCAAAGTGCATTGACCGTAGGAGGCCCTGGCGCATGAATCTGTGCAGCGGGAACGACCTCGGACCACCAGGGGCCGAGGAAACGACCGTCTCATGGGGCCGGACACTCAGTGTCAGGGAAAAATCCAATATATATCTGGTGATATCTCGGGTGATATTACAGATAGCGCAATTAATCAAAGTGCATTGTCTGTAGGAGGCACTGGCGCATGAATCTGTGCAACGGGAACGACCTCGGACCACCAGGGGCCGAGAAAACCACCGACTCATGGGGCCGGACACTCAGGGTCAGGGAAAAATCCAATATATATCTGGTGATATCTCGGGTGCTATTACAGATAGCGCAATAAATCAAAGTGCATTGTCTGTAGGAGGCCCTGGCGCATGAATCTGGGCAGCGGGAACGACCTCGGAACACAAGGGGCCGAGAAAACCACCGTCTCATGGGGCCGGACACTCAGGGTCTGGGGAAAATCCAATATATATCTGGTGATATCTCGGGTGCTATTAGAGATAGCGCAATAAACCAAAGTTAATTATCTGCAGGAGGCCCTGGCGCATGCTTGTGTGCAGCGGGAACGACCTCGGACCACCAGGGGCCAAGAAAACCACCGTCTCATGGGGCCGGACACTCAGGGTCAGGGAAAAATCCATTATATATCTGGTGATATCTCGGGTGCTATTACAGATAGCGCAATTAATCAAAGTGCATTGTCTGTAGGAGGCACTGGCGCCTGAATCTGTGCAGCGGGAACGACCTCGGACCACCAGGGGCCGAGAAAACCACAGTCTCATGGGGCCGGACACTCAGGGTCAGGGGAAAATCCACTATATATATCTGGTGATATCTCGCGTGCTATTAGAGATAGCGCAATAAACCAAAGTGAATTATATGCAGGAGGCCCTGGCGCATGAATCTGTGCAGCGGGAACGACCTCGGACCACCAGGGGCCGAGTAAACCACCGTCTCATGGGGCCGGACACTCAGGGTCAGGGGAAAATCCAATATATATCTGGTGATATCTCGGGTGATAGTACAGATAGGGCAATAAATCCAAGTGCGTTGTCTGCAGGAAGCCCTGGCGCATGATTCTGTTCAGCGGGAACGACCTCGGAATACCAGGAGCAGAGAAAATCACCGTCTCATGGGGCCGGACACTCAGGGTCAGGGAAAAATCCAATATATATCTTGTGATATCTCGGGTGCTACTAGAGATAGCGCAATAAACCAAAGTTCATTGACCGTAGGAGGCCCTGGCGCATGAATCTGTGCAGCGGGAACGACCTCGGACCACCAGGGCCCGAGAAAACCACAGTCTCATGGGACCGGATACACAGGTTCAGGGGAAAATCCAATATATATCTGGTGATATCTTGGGTGCTATTAGAGATAGCGCCATAAACCAAAGTGAATCATCTGCAGGAGGCCCTGGCGCATGAATCTGTGCAGCGGGAACGACCTTGGACGACCAGCGGCCGAGAAAACCACCGTCGCATGGGGCCGGACACTCAGTGTCAGGGAAAAATCCAATATATATCTTGTGATATCTCAGGTGCTATTAGAGATAGCGCAATAAACCAAAGCGCATTGACCGTAGGAGGCCCTGGCGCATGAATCTGTGCAGCGGGAACGACCTCGGACCACCAGGGGCCGAGGAAACGACCGTCTCATGGGGCCGGACACTCAGTGTCAGGGAAAAATCCAATATATATCTGGTGATATCTCGGGTGATATTACAGATAGCGCAATTAATCAAAGTGCATTGTCTGTAGGAGGCACTGGCGCATGAATCTGTGCAACGGGAACGACCTCGGACCACCAGGGGCCGAGAAAACCACCGACTCATGGGGCCGGACACTCAGGGTCAGGGAAAAATCCAATATATATCTGGTGATATCTCGGGTGCTATTACAGATAGCGCAATAAATCAAAGTGCATTGTCTGTAGGAGGCCCTGGCGCATGAATCTGGGCAGCGGGAACGACCTCGGAACACAAGGGGCCGAGAAAACCACCGTCTCATGGGGCCGGACACTCAGGGTCTGGGGAAAATCCAATATATATCTGGTGATATCTCGGGTGCTATTAGAGATAGCGCAATAAACCAAAGTTAATTATCTGCAGGAGGCCCTGGCGCATGCTTGTGTGCAGCGGGAACGACCTCGGACCACCAGGGGCCAAGAAAACCACCGTCTCATGGGGCCGGACACTCAGGGTCAGGGAAAAATCCATTATATATCTGGTGATATCTCGGGTGCTATTACAGATAGCGCAATTAATCAAAGTGCATTGTCTGTAGGAGGCACTGGCGCATGAATCTGTGCAGCGGGAACGACCTCGGACCACCAGGGGCCGAGAAAACCACAGTCTCATGGGGCCGGACACTCAGGGTCAGGGGAAAATCCACTATATATATCTGGTGATATCTCGCGTGCTATTAGAGATAGCGCAATAAACCAAAGTGAATTATATGCAGGAGGCCCTGGCGCATGAATCTGTGCAGCGGGAACGACCTCGGACCACCAGGGGCCGAGTAAACCACCGTCTCATGGGGCCGGACACTCAGTGTCAGGGAAAAATCCAATATATATCTGGTGATATCTCGGGTGCTATTAGAGATAGCGCAATAAATCAAAGTGCATTGTCTGCAGGAAGCCCTGCCGCATGATTCTGTTCAGCGGGAACGACCTCGGACCACCAGGGGCCGAGAAAATCACCGTCTCGTGGGGCCGGACTGTCAGGGTCAGGGGAAAATCCAATATATATCTGGTGATATCTCGGGTGCTATTAGAGATAGGGCAATAAATCAAAGTGCATTGTCTGTAGCAGGCCCTGGCGCATGAATCTGGGCAGCGGGAACGACCTCGGACCACCAGGGGCCGAGAAAATTACAGATTTTCGGTATCCGTCACCCAAGGTCATGTAAAAATCCAGTATATACCTGGTGATATCTCGGGTGCTATTAGAGAGAGCGCAATAAATCAAAGTGCATTGTCCGTATGAGGCCCTTGCGCATGAATCTGTGCCGCGGGCCCGACATCGGACCACCAGGGGTCGAGAAAACCACCGACGCATGGGGCCGGATACTAAGGGTCAGGGTAAAATCCAATATATATCTGGTGATATCTCGGGTGCTATTAGAGATAGCGCAATAAATAAAAGTGCATTGTCCGTAGGAGGCCCTTGCGCATTAATGTGAGCAGCAGGAACGACCTCGGACCACCAGGGACCGAGAAAACCACAGTCTCATGGGGCCGGACACTCAGGGTCAGGGGAAAATCCAATATATATCTGGTGATAACTCTGGTGCTATTACAGATAGCGCAATAAATCAAAGTGCATTGTCTGTAGGATGCCCTGTCGCATGAATCTGTGCAGCGGGAACGACCTCGGACCACCAGGGGCCGAGAAAACCACCGTCTCCTGGGGCCGGACACTCAGGGTCAGGGAAAAATCCAATATATATCTGGTGATATCTCGGGTGCTATTAGAGATAGCTAATAAACCAAAGCGAATTAAGTGCAGGAGGCCCTGGCGCATGAATCTGTGCAGCGGGAACGACCTCGGACCACCAGGGGCCGAGAAAACCACCGACTCATGGGGCCGGACACTCAGGGTCAGGGAAAAATCCAATATATATCCGGTGATATCTCGGGTGCTATTACAGATAGCGCAATAAATCAAAGTGCATTGTCTGTAGGAGGCCCTGACGCATGAATCTGTGCAGCGGGAACGACCTCGGACCACCAGGGGAAGAGAAAACCACAGTCTCAAGGGGCCGGACACTCAGGGTCAGAGGAAAATCCAATATATATATCTTGTGATATCACGAGTGCTATTAGAGATACCGCAATAAACCAAAGTGCATTGTCTGTAGGAGGCCCTGGCGCATGAATCTGTGCAGCGGGACCGACCTCGGACCACCAGGGGCCGAGAAAACCACCGTCTCATCGGGCCGGACACTCAGGGTCAGTGAAAAATCCAATATATATCTGGTGATATCTCGGGTGCTATTACAGATAGCGCAATAAATCAAAGTGCATTGTCTGTAGGAGGCCCTGGCGCATGAATCTGAGCAGCGGGAACGACCTCGGAACACCAGGGGCCGAGAACACCACCGTCTCATGGGGCCGGACACTCGGGGTCAGGGGAAAATCCAATATATATCTGGTGATATCTCGGGTGCTATTAGAGATAGCAAAATAAACCAAAGTGTATTATCTGCAGGAGGCCCTGGCGCATGATTGTGTGCAGCGGGAACGACCTCGGACCACCAGGGGCCGAGGAAACCACCGTCTCATGGGGCCGGACAATCAGGGTCAGCGAAAAATCCAATATATATCTAGTGATATGTCGGGTGCTATTACAGATAGCGCAATAAATCAAAGTGCATTGTCTGTAGGAGGCCCTGGCGCATGAATCTGGGCTGCCGGAACGACCTCGCACCACCAGGGGCCGAGAAAACCACCGTCTCATGGGGCCGGACACTCAGGGTCAGGGGAAAATCCAATATATATCTGGTGATATCTCGGGTGCTATTAGAGATAGCGCAATAAATCAAAGTGCATTGTCTGCAGGAAGCCCTGGCGCATGATTCTGTTCAGCGGGAACGACCTCGGACCACCAGGAGCAGAGAAAATCACCGTCACGTGGGGCCGGACTGTCAGGGTCAGGGGAAAATCCAATATATATCTGGTGATATCTCGGGTGCTATTAGAGATAGCGCAATAAACCAAAGTGAATTATCTGCAGGAGGCCCTGGCGCATGCATCTGTGCAGCGAGAACGACATCGGACCAGCAGGGGCCGAGAAAACCACCGCCTCATGGGGCCGGATACTCAGGGTCAGGGAAAAATCCAATATATATCTGGTGCTATCTCGGGTGCTATTAGAGATAGCGCAATAAATCAAAGTGCATTGTCTGCAGGAAGCCCTGGCGCATGATTCTGTTCAGCGGGAACGACCTCGGACCACCAGGGGCCGAGAAAATCACCGTCTCGTGGGGCCGGACTGTCAGGGTCAGGTGAAAATCCAATATATATCTGGTGATATCTCGGGTGCTATTACAGATAGCGCAATAAATCAAAGTGCATTGTCCGTATGTGGCCCTTGCGCATGAATCTGTGCCGCGGGGCCGACATCGGACCACCAGGGGTCGAGAAAACCACCGACGCATGGGGCCGGATACTAAGGGTCAGGGTAAAATCCAATATATATCTGGTGATATCTCGGGTGCTATTGGAGATAGCGCAATAAATCAAAGTGCATTGTCCGTAGGAGGCCCTTGCGCATTAATGTGAGCAGCGGGAACGACCTCGGACCACCAGGGACCGAGAAAACCACAGTCTCATGGGGCCGGACACTCAGGGTCAGGGGAAAATCCAATATATATCTGGTGATAACTCTGGTGCTATTACAGATAGCGCAATAAATCAAAGTGCATTGTCTGTAGGATGCCCTGTCGCATGAATCTGTGCAGCGGGAACGACCTCGGACCACCAGGGGCCGAGAAAACCACCGTCTCCTGGGGCCGGACACTCAGGGTCAGGGAGAAATCCAATATATATCTGGTGATATCTCGGGTGCTATTAGAGATAGCAAATAAACCAAAGTGAATTAAGTGCAGGAGGCCCTGGCGCATGAATCTGTGCAGCGGGAACGCCCACGGACCACCAGGGGCCGAGAAAACCACCGACTCATGGGGCCGGACACTCAGGGTCAGGGAAAAATCCAATATATATCTGGTGATACCTCGGGTGCTATTACAGATAGCGCAATAAATTAAAGTGCATTGTCTGTAGGAGGCACTGGCGCATGAATCTGTGCAGCGGGAACGACCTCGGACCACCAGGGGCCGAGAAAACCACAGTCTCATGGGGCCGGACACTCATGGTCAGGGGAAAATCCAATATATATCTCGTGATATCACGGGTGCTATTAGAGATAGCGCAATACACCAAAGTGAATTATCTGCAGGAGGCCCTGGCGCATGCTTGTGTGCAGCGGGAACGACCTCGGACCACCAGGGGCCAAGAAAACCACCGTCTCATGGGGCCGGACACTCAGGGTCGGATATAAATCCAATATATATCTGGTGATATCTCGGGTGCTATTACAGATAGCGCAATAAATCAAAGTGCATTGTCTGTAGGAGGCCCTGGCGCATGAATCTGTGCAGCGGGACCGACCACGGACCACCAGGGGCCGAGAAAACGACCGTCTCATGGGGCCGGACACTCAGGGTCAGTGAAAAATCCAATATATATCTGGTGATATCTCGGGTGCTATTACAGATAGCGCAATAAATCAAAGTGCATTGTCTGTAGGAGGCCCTGGCGCACGAATCTGTGCAGCGGGAACGACCTCGGACCACCAGGGGAAGAGAAAACCACAGTCTCATGGGGCCGGACACTCAGGGTCAGGGGAAAATCCAATATATATCTGGTGATATCACGGGTGCTATTAGAGATAGCGCAATACACCAAAGTGAATTATCTGCAGGAGGCCCTGGCGCATGCTTGTGTGCAGCGGGAACGACCTCGGACCACCAGGGGCCGAGAAAACCACAGTCTCATGGGGCCGGACACTCAGGGTCAGGGGAAAATCCAATATATATCTGGTGATATCACGGGTGCTATTAGAGATAGCGCAATACACCAAAGTGTATTATCTGCAGGAGGCCCTGGCGCATGCTTGTGTGCAGCGGGAACGACCTCGGACCACCAGGGGCCGAGAAAACCACCGTCTCATGGGGCCGGACACTCAGGGTCAGGGAAAAATCCAATATATATCTGGTGATATCTCGGGTGCTATTAGAGATAGCTAATAAACCAAAGTGAATTAAGTGCAGGAGGCCCTGGCGCATGAATCTGTGCAGCGGGAACGACCTCGGACCACCAGGGGCCGAGAAAACCACCGACTCATGGGGCCGGACACTCAGGGTCAGGGAAAAATCCAATATATATCTGGTGATACCTCGGGTGCTATTACAGATAGCGCAATAAATTAAAGTGCATTGTCTGTAGGAGGCACTGGCGCATGAATCTGTGCAGCGGGAACGACCTCGGACCACCAGGGGCCGAGAAAACCACAGTCTCATGGGGCCGGACACTCATGGTCAGGGGAAAATCCAATATATATCTCGTGATATCACGGGTGCTATTAGAGATAGCGCAATACACCAAAGTGAATTATCTGCAGGACGCCCTGGCGCATGCTTGTGTGCAGCGGGAACGACCTCGGACCACCAGGGGCCAAGAAAACCACCGTCTCATGGGGCCGGACACTCAGGGTCGGATATAAATCCAATATATATCTGGTGATATCTCGGGTGCTATTAGAGATAGCTAATAAACCAAAGTGAATTAAGTGCAGGAAGCCGCGGCGCATGAATCTGTGTAGCGGGAACGACCTCGGACCACCAGGGGCCGAGAAAACCACCGACTCATGCGTCCGGACACTCAGGGTCAGGGAAAAATCCAATATATATCCGGTGATATCTCGGGTGCTATTACAGATAGCGCAATAAATCAAAGTGCATTGTCTGTAGGAGGCCCTGACGCATGAATCTGTGCAGCGGGAACGACCTCGGACCACCAGGGGAAGAGAAAACCACAGTCTCATGGGGCCGGACACTCAGGGTCAGAGGAAAATCCAATATATATATATCTTGTGATATCACGAGTGCTATTAGAGATACCGCAATAAACCAAAGTGAATTGACCGTAGGACGCCCTGGCGCATGAATCTGTGCAGCGAGAACGACCTCGGACCACCAGGGGCCGAGACAACCACAGTCTCATGGGTCCGGACACACAGGGTCAGGGGAAAATCCAATATATATCTGATGATATCTCGGGTGCTATTGCAGATAGCGCAATAAATCAAAGTGCATTGTCTGTAGGAGGCACTGGCGAATGAATCTGTGCCCCAGAAACGACCTCGGACCATCAGTGGCCGAGAAAATTACAGATATTCGGAATCCGTCACCCAGGGTCATGTAAAAATGCAGCATATATCTGGTGATATCTCGGGTGCTATTACTGATAGCGCAATAAACCAAAGTGCATTGTCTGTAGGAGGCCCTGGCGCATGAATCTGGACACCGGGAGCGACCTCGGACCACCAGGGGCCGAGAAAACCACCGTCTCATGGGGCCGGACACTCAGGGTCAGGGAAAAATCCAAAATATATCTGGTGATATCTCGGGTGCTATTAGAGATAGCGCAATGAACCAAAGTGTATTATCTGCAGGCGGCCCTGGCGCATGAATCCGTGCATCGGGAACGACCTCGGACCACCAGGGGCCGAGAAAACCACCGTCTCATGGGGCCGGACACTCAGAGTCAGGGAAAAATCCAATATATATCTGGTGATATCTCGGGTGCTATTGCAGATATCGCAATAAATCAAAGTGCATTGTCTGTAGGAGGCACTGGCGAATGCATCTGTGCAGCGGGAACGACCTCGGTCCACCAGGGGACGAGAAAACCATCATCTCATGGGGCCGGACACTCAGGGTCGGGGAAAACTCAAATATATATCTGGTGATATCTCGGGTGCTATTAGAGATAGCGCAATAAATCAAAGTGCATTGTCTGTAGGAGGCCCTGGCGCATGAATCTGTGCAGCGGGAACGACCTCAGACCACCAGGGGCCGAGACAACCACCGTCTCATGGGGCCGGACACTCAGGGTCAGGGAAAAATCCAATATATATCTGGTGATATCTCGGGTGCTATTACAGGTAGCGCAATAAATCAAAGTGCATTGTCTGTAGAAGGCCCTGGCGCATGAATCTGTGCAGCGGGAACGACCTCGGACCACCAGGGGCCGAGACAACCACCGTCTCATGGGGCCGGACACTCAGGGTCAGGGCAAAATCCAATATATATCTGGTGATATCTCGGGTGCCATTAGAGATAGCGCAATAAACCAAAGGGAAATATGTGCAGGAGGCCCTGGCGCATGAATCTGTGCAGCGGGAACGACCTCGGACCACCAGGGGCCGAGAAAACCACCGTCTAATGGGGCCGGACACTCAGGGTCAGGGAAAAATCCAATATATATCTGGTGATATCTCGGGTGCTATTACAGATAGCGCAATAAATCAAAGTGCATTGTCTGTAGGAGGCCCGGGCGCATGCTTGTGTGCAGCGGGAACGACCTCGGACCACCAGGGGCCAAGAAAACCACCGTCTCATGGGGCCGGACACTCAGGGTCAGGGAAAAATCCATTATATATCTGGTGATATCACGGGTGCTATTACAGATAGCGCAATTAATCAAAGTGCATTGTCTGTAGGAGGCACTGGCGCATGAATCTGTGCAGCGGGAACGACCTCGGACCACCAGGGGCCGAGAAAACCACAGTCTCATGGGGCCGGACACTCAGGGTCAGGGGAAAATCCACTATATATATCTGGTGATATCTCGCGTGCTATTAGAGATAGCGCAATAAACCAAAGTGAATTATATGCAGGAGGCCCTGGCGCATGAATCTGTGCAGCGGGAACGACCTCGGACCACCAGGGGCCGAGTAAACCACCGTCTCATGGGGCCGGACACTCAGGGTCAGGGAAAAATCCAATATATATCTGGTGATATCTCGGGTGCTATTAGAGATAGGGCAATAAATCAAAGTGCATTGTCTGTAGCAGGCCCTGGCGCATAAATCTGGGCAGCGGGAACGACCTCGGAACACCAGGGGCCGAGAAAATTACAGATTTTCGGTATCCGTCACCCAAGGTCATGTAAAAATCCAGTATATACCTGGTGATATCTCGGGTGCTATTAGAGATAGTGCATTGTCCGTATGAGGCCCTTGCGCATGAATCCGTGCAGCGGGAACGACCTCGGACCACCAGGGGCCGAGAAAATCACCGTCTCATGGGGTCAGACACTCAGGGTCAGGGAAAAATCCAATATATATCTGGTGATATCTCGGGTGCTATTATAGATAGCGCAATAAACCAAAGTGATTTATCTATAGGAGGCCCTGGCGCATGAATCTGTGCAGCGGGAACGACCTCGGACCACCAGGGGCCGAGAAAAGCACCGTCTCATGGGGCCGAACACTCAGGTTCAGGGAAAAATCCAATATATATCTGGTGATATCTCGGGTGCTATTACAGATAGCGCTATAAATCAAAGTGCATTGTCTGTAGGAGGCCCTGGAGCATGAATCTGTGCAGCGGGAACGACCTCGGTCCACCAGGGGCCGAGAAAACCACCGTCACATGGAGCCGGACACTCAGGGTCAGGGTAAAATCCAATATATATCTGGTGATATCTCGGGTGCTATTAGAGATAGCGCAATAAATCCAAGTGCATTGTCCGTAGGAGGCCCTTGCGCATTGATGTGAGCAGCAGGAACGACCTCGGACCACCAGGGACCGAGAAAACCACAGTCTCATGGGGCCGGACACTCAGGGTCAGGGGAAAATCCAATATATATCTGGTGATAACTCTGGTGCTATTACAGATAGCGCAATAAATCAAAGTGCATTGTCTGTAGGATGCCCTGTCGCATGAATCTGTGCAGCGGGAACGACCTCGGACCACCAGGGGCCGAGAAAACCACCGTCTCCTGGGGCCGGACACTCAGGGTCAGGGAAAAATCCAATATATATCTGGTGATATCTCGGGTGCTATTAGAGATAGCAAATAAACCAAAGTGAATTAAGTGCAGGAGGCCCTGGCGCATGAATCTGTGCAGCGGGAACGACCTCGGACCACCAGGGGCCGAGAAAACCACCGACTCATGGGGCCGGACACTCAGGGTCAGGGAAAAATCCAATATATATCTGGTGATACCTCGGGTGCTATTACAGATAGCGCAATAAATTAAAGTGCATTGTGTGTAGGAGGCACTGGCGCATGAATCTGTGCAGCGGGAACGACCGCGGACCACCAGGGGCCGAGAAAACCACAGTCTCATGGGGCCGGACACTCATGGTCAGGGGAAAATCCAATATATATCTCGTGATATCACGGGTGCTATTAGAGATAGCGCAATACACCAAAGTGAATTATCTGCAGGAGGCCCTGGCGCATGCTTGTGTGCAGCGGGAACGACCTCGGACCACCAGGGGCCAAGAAAACCACCGTCTCATGGGGCCGGACACTCAGTGTCGGATATAAATCCAATATATATCTGGTGATATCTCGGGTGCTATTAGAGATAGCTAATAAACCAAAGTGAATTAAGTGCAGGAAGCCGCGGCGCATGAATCTGTGTAGCGGGAACGACCTCGGACCACCAGGGGCCGAGAAAACCACCGACTCATGGGTCCGGACACTCAGGGTCAGGGAAAAATCCAATATATATCCGGTGATATCTCGGGTGCTATTACAGATAGCGCAATAAATCAAAGTGCATTGTCTGTAGGAGGCCCTGACGCATGAATCTGTGCAGCGGGAACGACCTCGGACCACCAGGGGAAGAGAAAACCACAGTCTCATGGGGCCGGACACTCAGGGTCAGAGGAAAATCCAATATATATATCTTGTGATATCACGAGTGCTATTAGAGATACCGCAATAAACCAAAGTGAATTGACCGTAGGACGCCCTGGCGCATGAATCTGTGCAGCGAGAACGACCTCGGACCACCAGGGGCCGAGACAACCACAGTCTCATGGGTCCGGACACACAGGGTCAGGGGAAAATCCAATATATATCTGATGATATCTCGGGTGCTATTGCAGATAGCGCAATAAATCAAAGTGCATTGTCTGTAGGAGGCACTGGCGAATGAATCTGTGCCCCAGGAACGATCTCGGACCACCAGTGGCCGAGAAAATTACAGATATTCGGAATCCGTCACCCAGGGTCATGTAAAAATGCAGCATATATCTGGTGATATCTCGGGTGCTATTACTGATAGCGCAATAAACCAAAGTGCATTGTCTGTAGGAGGCCCTGGCGCATGAATCTGGACAGCGGGAGCGACCTCGGACCACCAGGGGCCGAGAAAACCACCGTCTCATGGGGCCGGACACTCAGGGTCAGGGAAAAATCCAAAATATATCTGGTGATATCTCGGGTGCTATTAGAGATAGCGCAATGAACCAAAGTGTATTATCTGCAGGCGGCCCTGGCGCATGAATCCGTGCATCGGGAACGACCTCGGACCACCAGGGGCCGAGAAAACCACCGTCTCATGGGGCCGGACACTCAGAGTCAGGGAAAAATCCAATATATATCTGGTGATATCTCGGGTGCTATTGCAGATATCGCAATAAATCAAAGTGCATTGTCTGTAGGAGGCACTGGCGAATGCATCTGTGCAGCGGGAACGACCTCGGTCCACCAGGGGACGAGAAAACCATCATCTCATGGGGCCGGACACTCAGGGTCGGGGAAAAATCAAATATATATCTGGTGATATCTCGGGTGCTATTACAGATAGCGCAATAAATCAAAGTGCATTGTCTGTAGGAGGCCCTGGCGCATGAATCTGTGCAGCGGGAACGACCTCAGACCACCAGGGGCCGAGACAACCACCGTCTCATGGGGACGGACACTCAGGGTCAGGGAAAAATCCAATATATATCTGGTGATATCTCGGGTGCCATTAGAGATAGCGCAATAAACCAAAGTGAAATATGTGCAGGAGGCCCTGGCGCATGAATCTGTGCAGCAGGAACGACCTCGGACCACCAGGGGCCGAGAAAATCACCGTCTCGTGGGGCCGGACTGTCAGGGTCAGGGGAAAATCCAATATATATCTGGTGATATCTCGGGTGCTATTAGAGATAGGGCAATAAATCAAAGTGCATTGTCTGTAGCAGGCCCTGGCGCATGTATCTGGGCAGCGGGAACGACCTCGGACCACCAGGGGCCGAGAAAATTACAGATTTTCGGTATCCGTCACCCAAGGTCATGTAAAAATCCAGTATATACCAGGTGATATCTCGGGTGCTATTAGAGATAGCGCAATAAATCAAAGTGCATTGTCCGTATGAGGCCCTTGCGCATGAATCTGTGCCGCGTGGCCGACATCGGACCACCAGGGGTCGAGAAAACCACCGACGCATGGGGCCGGATACTAAGGGTCAGGGTAAAATCCAATATATATCTGGTGATATCTCGGGTGCTATTAGAGATAGCGCAATAAATCAAAGTACATTGTCCGTAGGAGGCCCTTGCGCATTAATGTGAGCAGCAGGAACTGCCTCGGACCACCAGGGACCGAGAAAACCACAGTCTCATGGGGCCGGACACTCAGGGTCAGGGGAAAATCCAATATATATCTGGTGATAACTCTGGTGCTATTACAGATAGCGCAATAAATCAAAGTGCATTGTCTGTAGGATGCCCTGTCGCATGAATCTCTGCAGCGGGAACGACCTCGGACCACCAGGGGCCGAGAAAACCACCGTCTCCTGGGGCCGGACACTCAGGGTCACAGAAAAATCCAATATATATCTGGTGACATCTCGGGTGCTATTAGAGATAGCTAATAAACCAAAGTGAATTAAGTGCAGGAGGCCCTGGCGCATGAATCTGTGCAGCGGGAACGACGTCGGACCACCAGGGGCCGAGAAAACCACCGACTCATGGGGCCGGACACTCAGGGTCAGGGAAAAATCCAATATATATCTGGTGATATCACGGGTGCTATTAGAGATAGCGCAATACACCAAAGTGAATTATCTGCAGGAGGCCCTGGCGCATGCTTGTGTGCAGCGGGAACGACCTCGGACCACCAGGGGCCAAGAAAACCACCGTCTCATGGGGCCGGACACTCAGGGTCGGATATAAATCCAATATATATCTGGTGATATCTCGGGTGCTATTAGAGATAGCTAATAAACCAAAGTGAATTAAGTGCAGGAAGCCGCGGCGCATGAATCTGTGTAGCGGGAACGACCTCGGACCACCAGGGGCCGAGAAAACCACCGACTCATGGGTCCGGACACTCAGGGTTAGGGAAAAATCCAATATATATCCGGTGATATCTCGGGTGCTATTACAGATAGCGCAATAAATCAAAGTGCATTGTCTGTAGGAGGCCCTGACGCATGAATCTGTGCAGCGGGAACGACCTCGGACCACCAGGGGAAGAGAAAACAACAGTCTCATGGGGCCGGACACTCAGAGTCAGAGGAAAATCCAATATATATATCTTGTGATATCACGAGTGCTATTAGAGATACCGCAATAAACCAAAGTGCATTGACCGTAGGACGCCCTGGCGCATGAATCTGTGCAGCGAGAACGACCTCGGACCACCAGGGGCCGAGACAACCACAGTCTCATGGGTCCGGACACACAGGGTCAGGGGAAAATCCAATATATATCTGATGATATCTCGGGTGCTATTGCAGATAGCGCAATAAATCAAAGTGCATTGTCTGTAGGAGGCACTGGCGAATGAATCTGTGCCCCAGGAACGACCTCGGACCACCAGTGGCCGAGAAAATTACAGATATTCGGAATCCGTCACCCAGGGTCATGTAAAAATCCAGCATATATCTGGTGATATCTCGGGTGCTATTACTGATAGCGCAATAAACCAAAGTGCATTGTCTGTAGGAGGCCCTGGCGCATGAATCTGGACAGCGGGAGCGACCTCGGACTACCAGGGGCCGAGAAAACCACCGTCTCATGGGGCCGGACACTCAGGGTCAGGGAAAAATCCAAAATATATCTGGTGATATCTCGGGTGCTATTAGAGATAGCGCAATGAACCAAAGTGTATTATCTGCAGGCGGCCCTGGCGCATGAATCCGTGCATCGGGAACGACCTCGGACCACCAGGGGCCGAGAAAACCACCGTCTCATGGGGCCGGACACTCAGAGTCAGGGAAAAATCCAATATATATCTGGTGATATCTCGGGTGCTATTGCAGATATCGCAATAAATCAAAGTGCATTGTCTGTAGGAGGCACTGGCGAATGCATCTGTGCAGCGGGAACGACCTCGATCCACCAGGGGACGAGAAAACCATCATCTCATGGGGCCGGACACTCAGGGTCGGGGAAAAATCAAATATATATCTGGTGATATCTCGGGTGCTATTACAGGTAGCGCAATAAATCAAAGTGCATTGTCTGTAGGAGGCCCTGGCGCATGAATCTGTGCAGCGGGAACGACCTCAGACCACCAGGGGCCGAGAAAACCACCGGTTCATGGGGACGGACACTCAGGGTCAGGGAAAAATCCAAAATATATCTGGTGATATCTCGGGTGCTATTACAGATAGCGCAATAAATCAAAGTGCATTATCTGTAGAAGGCCCTGGGGCATGAATCTGTGCAGCGGGAACGACCTCGGACCACCAGGGGCCGAGAAAACCACCGTCTAATGGGGCCGGACACTCAGGGTCAGGGAAAAATCCAATATATATCTGGTGATATCTCGGGTGCTATTACAGATAGCGCAATAAATCAAAGGGCATTGTCTGTAGGAGGCCCTGGCGCATGAATCTGTGCAGCGGGACCGACCTCGGACCACCAGGGGCCGAGAAAACGACCGTCTCATGGGGCCGGACACTCAGGGTCAGTGAAAAATCCAATATATATCTGGTGATATCTCGGGTGCTATTACAGATAGCGCAATAAATCAAAGTGCATTGTCTGTAGGAGGCCCTGGCGCACGAATCTGTGCAGCGGGAACGACCTCGGACCACCAGGGGAAGAGAAAACCACAGTCTCATGGGTCCGGACACACAGGGTCAGGGGAAAATCCAATATATATCTGGTGATATCTCGGGTGCTATTGCAGATAGCGCAATAAATCAAAGTGCATTGTCTGTAGAAGGCACTGGCGAATGAATCTGTGCCCCAGGTACGACCTCGGACCACCAGTCGCCGAGAAAATTACAGATATTCGGAATCCGTCACCCAGGGTCATGTAAAAATCCAGCATATATCTGGTGACATCTCGGGTGCTATTACTGATAGCGCAATAAACCAAAGTGCATTGTCTGTAGGAGGCCCTGGCGCATGAATCTGGACAGCGGGAGCGACCTCGGACCACCAGGGGCCGAGAAAACCACCGTCTCATGGGGCCGGACACTCAGGGTCAGAGAAAAATCCAATATATATCTGGTGATATCTCGGGTGCTATTAACGATAGCGCAATAAATCAAAGTGCATTGTCCGTAGGAGGCCCTGGCGCATGAATCTGTGCAGCGGGAACGACCTCGGACCACCAGGGGCAGAGAATACCACCGTCTCATGGGGCCGGACTCTCAGGGTCAGGGAAAAATCCAATATATATCTGGTGATATCTCGGGTGCTATTATAGATAGCGCAATAAACCAAAGTGAATTATCTGCAGGAGGCCCTGGCGCATGAATCTGTGCAGCGGGAACGACCTCGGACCACCAGGGGCCGAGAAAACCACAGTCTCATGGGGCCGGACACTCAGGGTCAGGGCAAAATCCAATATATATCTGGTGATATCTCGGGTGCTATTAGAGATAGCGCAATAAACCAAAGTGAATTATCTGCAGGAGGCCCTGGCGCATGAGTCTGTGCAGCGGGAACGACCTCGGACCACCAGGGGCCGAGAAAACCACAGTCTCATGGGGCCGGACACTCAGGGACAGGGAAAAATCCAATATATATCTGGTGATATCTCGGGTGCTATTACAGGTAGCGCAATAAATCAAAGTGCATTGTCTGTAGGAGGCCCTGGCGCATGAATCTGTGCAGCGGGAACGACCTCGGGCCACCAGGGGCCGAGACAACCACCGTCTCATGGGGCCGGACACTCAGGGTCGGGGCAAAATCCAATATATATCTGGTGATATCTCGGGTGCTATTAGAGATAGCGCAATAAACCAAAGTGAAATATGTGCAGGAGGCCCTGGCGCATGAATCTGTGCAGCGGGAACGACCTCGGACCACCAGGGGACGAGAAAACCACCGGTTCATGGGGCCGGACACTCAGGGTCAGGGAAAAATCCAAAATATATCTGGTGATATCTCGGGTGCTATTACAGACAGCGCAATTAATCAAAGTGCATTATATGTAGAAGGCCCTGGGGCATGAATCTGTGCAGCGGGAACGACCTCGGACCACCAGGGGCCGAGAAAACCACAGTCTCATTGGGCCGGACACTCAGGATCAGGGGAATATCCAATATATATCTGGTGATATCTCGGGTGCTATTACAGATAGCGCAATAAATCAAAGTGTATTATTTTCAGGCGGCCCTGGCGCATGAATCTGTGCAGGAGGAACGACCTCGGACCACCAGGGGCCGAGACAACCACCGTCTCATGGGGCTGGACACTCAGGGTCAAGGAAAAATCCAATATATATCTGGTGATATCTCGGGTACTATTAGAGATAGCGCAATGAACCAAAGTGTATTATCTGCAGGCGGCCCTGGCGCATGAGTCCGTGCAGCGGGAACGACCTCGGACCTCCAGGGGCCGAGAAAACCACCGTCTCATGGGGCCGGACACTCAGAGTCAGGGAAAAATCCAATATATATCTGGTGATATCTCGGGTGCTATTGCAGATATCGCAATAAATCAAAGTGCATGGTCTGTAGGAGGCCCTGGCGCATGAATCTGTGCAGCGGGAACGACCTCGGACCACCAGGGGCCGAGAAAACCACCGGTTCATGGGGCCGGACACTCAGGGTCAGGGGAATATCCAATATATATCTGGTGATATCTCGGGTCCTATTGCAGATAGCGCAATAAATCAAAGTGCATTGTCTGTTGGAGGCACTGGCGAATGAATCTGTGCCCCAGGAACAACCTCGGACCACCAGTGGCCGAGAAAATTACAGATATTCGTAATCCGTCACCCAAGGTCATGTAAAAATCCAGCATATATCTGGTGATATCTCGGGTGCTATTACAGATAGCGCAATAAATCAAAGTGCATTGTCTGTAGGAGGCCCTGGCGCATGAATCTGGCCAGCGGGAACGACCTCGGACCACCAGGGGCCGCGAAAACCACAGTCTCATGGGGCCGGACACTCAGGGTCAGGGGAAATTCCAATATATATCTGGTGATATCTCGGGTGCTATTAGAGATAGCGCAATAAATCAAAGTGCATTGTCTGTAGGAGGCCCTGGCGCATGAATCTGGCCAGCGCGAACGACCTCGGACCACCACGGGCCGAGAAAACCACCGTCTCATGGGGCCGGACACTCAGGGTCAGGGAAAAATCCAATATATATCTGGTGATATCTCGGGTGCTATTACAGATAGCGCAATAAATCAAAGTGCATTGTCTGTAGGAGGCCCTGGCGCATGAATCTGAGCAGCTGGAACGACCTCGGACCACCAGGGGCCGAGAAAACCACCGTCTCATGGGGCCGGACACTCAGGGTCAGGGGAAAATCCAATATATATCTGGTGATATCTCGGGTGCTATTAGAGATAGCGCAATAAACCAAAGTGAATTATCTGCAGGAGGCCCTGGCGCATGAATCTGTGCAGCGGGAACGACCTCGGACCACCAGGGGCCGAGAAAACCACAGTCTCATGGGGCCGGACACTCAGGGAGAGGGAAATATCCAATATATATCTGTTGATATCTCGGGTGCTATTACAGGTAGCGCAATAAATCAAAGTGCATTGTCTGTAGGAGGCCCTGGCGCATGCATCTGTGTAGCGGGAACGACCTCGGACCACCAGGGGCCAAGAAAACCACCGTCTCATGGGGCCGGACACTCAGGGTCAGGGAAAAATGCAATATATATCTGATGATATCTCGGGTGCTATTACAGATAGCGCAATAAATCAAAGTGCATTGTCTGTAGGAGGCACTGGCGAATGAATCTGTGCAGCAGGCACGACCTCGGACCACCAGGGGCCGAGAAAATTACAGAAATTCGGAATCCGTCACCCAAGGTCATGTAAAAATTCAGCATATATCTGATGATATCTCGGGTGCTATTACAGATAGCGCAATAAATCAAAGTGCATTGTCTGTAGGAGGCCCTGGCGCATGAATCTGTGCACCGGGATCGACCTCGGACCACCAGGGGTCGAGAAAACCACCGAAACATGGGGCCGGGCACTCAGGGTCAGGGAAAAATCCAATATATATCTGGTGACATCTCGGGTGCTATTAGAGATAGCGCAATGAACCAATGTGAATTATCTATAGGAGGCCCTGGCGCATGAATCTGTGCAGCGGGATCGACTTCGGAGCACCAGGGACCGAGAAAAACATCGACACATGGGGCCGGACTGTCAGGGTCAAGGAAAAATCCAATATATATCTTTTGATATCACGGGTGCTGTTAGAGGTAGCGCAATAAACCAAAGTGAATTATCTATAGGAGGCCCTGGCGCATGAATCTGTGCAGCGGGATCGACCTCGGACCACCAGGGGCCCAGAAAATCTCCGTCTCATGGGGCCGGACTGTCAGGGTCAGGGAAAAATCCAATATGTATTTTGTGATATCTCGGGTGCTATTACAGATAGCGCAATAAATCAAAGTGCATCGTCTGTAGGAGGCCCTGGCGCATGAATCTGTGCAGCGGGATCGAATTCGGACCACCAGGGGCCGAGAAAATCACTTTCTCATGAGGCCGGACTGTCAGGGTCAGGGAAAAATGCAATATATATCTGGTGATATCTCGGGTGCTATTAAAGATAGCGCAATAAATCATAGTGCATTGTCTGTAGGAGGCCCTGGCGCATGAATCTGTGCAGCGGGAACGACCTCGGACCACCAGGGGCCGAGAAAACCACAGTCTCATGGGGCCGGACACTCAGGGTTAGGGGAAAATCCAATATATATCTGGTGATATCTCGGGTGCTATTACAGATAGAGCAATAAATCAAAGTGCATTGTCTGTAGGAGGCCCTGGCGCATGAATCTGTGCAGCGGGAACAACCCCGGACCACCAGGGGCCGAGAAAACCACAGTCTCATGGGGCCGGACACTCAGGGTCAGGGCAAAATCCATTATATATCTGGTGATATCTCGGGTGCTATTAGAGATAGCGCAATAAACCAAAGTGAATTATCTGCAGGAGGCCCTGGCGCATGAATGTGTGCAGCGGGAACGACCTCGGACCACCAGGGGCCGAGAAAACCACAGTCTCATGGGGCCGGACACTCAGGGTCAGGGAAAAATCCAATATATATCTGGTGATATCTCGGGCGCTATTAGAGATAGCGCAATAAATCAAAGTGCATTGTCTGTAGGAGGCCCTGGCGCATGAATCTGTGCAGCGGGAACGACCTCGGACCACCAGGGGCCGAGAAAACCACAGTCTCATGGGGCCGGACACTCAGGGTTAGGGGAAAATCCAATATATATCTGGTGATATCTCGGGTGCTATTAGAGATAGCGCAATAAACCAAAGTGAATTATCTGCAGGAGGCCCTGGCGCATGAATGTGTGCAGCCGGAACGACCTCGGACCACCAGGGGCCGAGAAAACCACAGTCTCATGGGGCCGGACACTCAGGGTCAGGGAAAAATCCAATATATATCTGGTGATATCTCGGGCGCTATTAGAGATAGCGCAATAAACCAAAGTGAATTATGTGCAGGAGGCCCTGGCGCATGAATCTGTGCAGCGGGAACGACCTCGGTCCACCAGGGGCCGAGAAAACCACCGTCTCATGGGGCTGGACACACAGGGAGAGGGAAATATCCAATATATATCTGGTGATATCTCGGGTGCTATTACAGATAGCGCAATAAATCAAAGTGCATTGTCAGTAGGAGGCCGTGGCGCATTAATCTGGGCAGCGGGAACGACCTCGGACAACTAGGGGCCGAGAAGACCACCGTCTCATGGGGCCGGACACTCAGGGTCAGGGAAAAATCCAATATATATCTGGTGATATCTCGGGCGCTATTAGAGATAGCGCAATAAACCAAAGTGAATTATGTGCAGGAGGCCCTGGCGCATGAATCTGTGCAGCGGGAACGACCTCGGTCCACCAGGGGCCGAGAAAACCACCGTCTCATGGGGCTGGACACACAGGGAGAGGGAAATATCCAATATATATCTGGTGATATCTCGGGTGCTATTACAGATAGCGCAATAAATCAAAGTGCCTTGTCTGTAGGAGGCCCTAGCGCATGAATCTGTGCAGCTGGAACGACCTCGGACCACCAGGGGCCGAGAAAACCACCGTCTCATGGGGCCGGACACTCAGGGTCAGGGGAAAATCCAATATGTATATGGTGATATCTCGGGTGCTATTAGAGATAGCGCAATAAATCAAAGTGGATTGTCTGTAGGAGGCCCTGGCGCATGAATCTGTGCAGCGGGAACGACCTCGGACCAACCAGGGGCCGAGAAAATTACAGATATTCGGAATCCGTCACCCAAGGTCATGTATAAATCCAGCATATATATGGTGATATCTCGGGTGCTATTAGAGGTAGCGCAATAAACCAAAGTGAATTATCTATACGATGCGCTGGCGCATGCATCTGTGCAGCGGGATCGACCTCGGACCATCAGGGACCGAGAAAAACATCGACACATGGGGCCGGACTGTCAGGGTCAAGGAAAAATCCAATATATATCAGGTGATATCACGGGTGCTATTATAGGTAGCGCAATAAACCAAAGTGAATTATCTATGGGAGGCCCTGGCGCATGAATCTGTGCAGCGGGATCGACCTCGGACCACCAGGGGCCGAGAAAATCCCCGTCTCATGGGGCCGGACTGTCATGGTCAGGGAAAAATCCAATATATATCTGGTGATATCTCGGGAGCTATTAGAGATAGCGCAATAAACCAAAGTGAATTATCTGCAGGAGGGCCTGGCGTATTAATCTGAGCAGCAGGAACGACCTCGGACCACCAGGCGCCGAGAAAATTACAGATATTCGGAATTCGTCACCCAAGGTCATGTAAAAATCCAGCATATATCCGGTGACATCTCGGGTGCTCTTACAGATAGCGCACTAAACCAAAGTGAATTATCTGCAGGGGGTCCTGGCGCATGAATCTGTGCAGCGGGAACGACCTCGGTCCACCAGGGGCCGAGAAAACTACCGTCTCATGGAGCCGGACACTCAGGGTCAGGGGAAAATCCAATATATATCTGGTGATATCTCGGGTGCTATTAAAGATAGCGCAATAAATCATAGTGCATTGTCTGTAGGAGGCCCTAGCGCATGAATCTGTGCAGCTGGAACGACCTCGGACCACCAGGGGCCGAGAAAACCACAGTCTCATGGGGCCGGACACTCAGGGTCAGGGGAAAATCCAATATATATCTGGTGATATCTCGGGTGCTATTACAGATAGCGCAATAAATCATAGTGCATTGTCTGTAGGAGGCCCTGGCGCATGAATCTGTGCAGCTGGAACGACCTCGGACCACCAGGGGCCGAGAAAACCACCGTCTCATGGGGCCGGACACTCAGGGTCAGGGGAAAATCCAATATAGATCTGCTGATATCTCGGGTGCTATTAGAGATAGCGCAATAAACGAAAGTGAATTATCTGCAGGAGGCCCTGGCGCATGAATCTGTGCAACGGGAACGACCTCGGACCACCAGGGGCCGAGAAAACCACAGTCTCATGGGGCCGGACACTCAGGGTCAGGGGAAAATCCAATATATATCTCGTGATATCTCGGGTGCTATTACAGATAGCGCAATAAATCAAAGTGCATTGTCTGTAGGAGGCCCTGGCGCATGAATCTGTGCAGCGGGAACGACCTCGGACCACCAGGGGCCGAGAAAACCACAGTCTCATGGGGCCGGACACTCAGGGTCAGGGAAAAATCCAATATATATCTGGTGATATCTCGGGCGCTATTAGAGATAGCGCAATAAACCAAAGTGAATTATGTGCAGGAGGCCCTGGCGCATGAATCTGTGCAGCGGGAACGACCTAGGACCACCAGGGGCCGAGAAAACCACCGTCTCATGGGGCCGGACACTCAGGGTAAGGGAAAAATCCAATATATATCTGGTGATATCTCGGGTGCTATTAGAGATAGCGCAATAAATCAAAGTGCATTGTCCGTAGGAGGCCCTGGCGCATGAATCTGTGCAGCGGGAACGACCTCGGACCACCAGGAGCCGAGAAAACCACCGTCTCATGGGGCCGGACACTCAGGGTAAGGGAAAAATCCAATATATATCTGGTGATATCTCGGGTGCTATTAGAGATAGCGCAATAAACGAAAGTGAATTATCTGCAGGAGGCCCTGGCGCATGAATCTGTGCAGCGGGAACGACCTCGGACCACCAGGGGCCGAGAAAACAACCGTCTCATGGGGCCGGACACTCAGGGTCAGGGAAAAATCCAATATATATCGGGTGATATCTCGGGTGCTATTAGAGATAGCGCAATAAACCAAAGTGAGTTATCTGCAGGAGGCCCTGGCGCCTGAATCTGTGCAGCGGGAACGACCTCGGACCACCAGGGGCCGAGAAAACCACCGTCTCATGGGGCCGGACTCTCTGGGTCAGGGAAAAATCCAATATATATGTGGTGATATCTCGGGTGCTATTACAGATAGCGCAATAAATCAAAGTGCATTGTCAGTAGGAGGCCGAAGCGCATGAACCTGTGCAGCGGGAACGACCTCGGACCACCAGGGGCCGAGAAGACCACCGTCTCATGGGGCCGGCCACTCAGGGTCAGGGAAAAATCCTATATATATCTGGTGATATCTCGGGTGCTATTAGAGATAGCGCAATAAATCAAAGTGCATTGTCTGTAGGAGGCCATGGCGCATGAATCTGTGCAGCGGGAGCGTCCTCGGACCTCCAGGGGCCGACACAACGACCGTCTCATGGGGCCGGACACTCAGGGTCAGGGTAAAATCCAATATATATCTGGTGATATCTCGGGTGCTATTACAGATAGCGCAATAAATCAAAGTGAATTATCTGCAGGAGGCCCTGCCGCATGAATCGGTGCAACGGCAACGACCTCGGACCACCAGGGGCCGAGAAAACCACAGTCTCATGGGGCCGGACACTCAGGGTCAAGAGAAAATCCAATATATATCTGGTGATATCTCGGGTGCTATTAGAGATAGCGCAATAAATCAAAGTGAATTGTCTGCAAGAGGCCCTGGTGCATGAATCTGTGCAGCGGGAACGACCTCGGATCACCAGGGGCCGAGAAAACCACCATCTCATGGGGCCGGACACTCAGGGTCAGGGGAAAATCCAATATATATCTGGTGATATCTCGGGTGCTATTACAGATAGCGCAATAAACCAAAGTGCATTGTCTGTAGGAGGCCCTGGCGCATGAATCTGTGCAGCGGGAACGACCTCGGACCACCAGGGGCCGAGGAAACTACAGTCTCATGGGGCCGGACACTCAGGGTCAGGGGAAAATCCGATATATATCTGGTGATATCTTGGGTGCTATTACAGATAGCGCAATAAACCAAAGTGCATTGTCTGTAGGAGGCCCTGGCGCATGAATCTGTGCAGCGGGATCGACCTCGGACCACGAGGGACAGAGAAAACCATCGACACATGGGGCCGGACACTCAGGTTCAAGGAAAAATCCAATATATATCTGGTGATATCTCTGGTGCTATTAGAGATAGCGCAATAAACCAAAGAGCATTGTCTGCAGGAGGCCCTGGCGTATTAATCTGAGCAGCAGGAACGACCTCGGACCACCAGGCGCCGAGAAAATTACAGATATTCGGAATTCGTCACCCAAGGTCATGTAAAAATCCAGCATATATCCGGTGACATCTCGGGTGCTCTTACAGATAGCGCACTAAACCAAAGTGAATTATCTGCAGGGGGTCCTGGCGCATGAATCTGTGCAGCGGGAACGACCTCGGTCCACCAGGGGCCGAGAAAACCACCGTCTCATGGAGCCGGACACTCAGGGTCAGGGGAAAATCCAATATATATCTGGTGATATCTCGGGTGCTATTAAAGATAGCGCAATAAATCATAGTGCATTGTCTGTAGGAGGCCCTAGCGCATGAATCTGTGCAGCTGGAACGACCTCGGACCACCAGGGGCCGAGAAAACCACAGTCTCATGGGGCCGGACACTCAGGGTCAGGGGAAAATCCAATATATATCTGGTGATATCTCGGGTGCTATTACAGATAGCGCAATAAATCATAGTGCATTGTCTGTAGGAGGCCCTGGCGCATGAATCTGTGCAGCTGGAACGACCTCGGACCACCAGGGGCCGAGAAAACCACCGTCTCATGGGGCCGGACACTCAGGGTCAGGGGAAAATCCAATATAGATCTGCTGATATCTCGGGTGCTATTAGAGATAGCGCAATAAACGAAAGTGAATTATCTGCAGGAGGCCCTGGCGCATGAATCTGTGCAACGGGAACGACCTCGGACCACCAGGGGCCGAGAAAACCACAGTCTCATGGGGCCGGACACTCAGGGTCAGGGGAAAATCCAATATATATCTCGTGATATCTCGGGTGCTATTACAGATAGCGCAATAAATCAAAGTGCATTGTCTGTAGGAGGCCCTGGCGCATGAATCTGTGCAGCGGGAACGACCTCGGACCACCAGGGGCCGAGAAAACCACAGTCTCATGGGGCCGGACACTCAGGGTCAGGGAAAAATCCAATATATATCTGGTGATATCTCGGGCGCTATTAGAGATAGCGCAATAAACCAAAGTGAATTATGTGCAGGAGGCCCTGGCGCATGAATCTGTGCAGCGGGAACGACCTAGGACCACCAGGGGCCGAGAAAACCACCGTCTCATGGGGCCGGACACTCAGGGTAAGGGAAAAATCCAATATATATCTGGTGATATCTCGGGTGCTATTAGAGATAGCGCAATAAATCAAAGTGCATTGTCCGTAGGAGGCCCTGGCGCATGAATCTGTGCAGCGGGAACGACCTCGGACCACCAGGAGCCGAGAAAACCACCGTCTCATGGGACCGGACACTCAGGGTAAGGGAAAAATCCAATATATATCTGGTGATATCTCGGGCGCTATTAGAGATAGCGCAATAAACCAAAGTGAATTATGTGCAGGAGGCCCTGGCGCATGAATCTGTGCAGCGGGAACGACCTCGGACCACCAGGGGCCGAGAAAACAACCGTCTCATGGGGCCGGACACTCAGGGTCAGGGAAAAATCCAATATATATCTGGTGATATCTCGGGTGCTATTAGAGATAGCGCAATAAATCAAAGTGCATTGTCCGTAGGAGGCCCTGGCGCATGAATCTGTGCAGCGGGAACGACCTCGGACCACCAGGAGCCGAGAAAACCACCGTCTCATGGGGCCGGACACTCAGGGTAAGGGAAAAATCCAATATATATCTGGTGATATCTCGGGTGCTATTAGAGATAGCGCAATAAACGAAAGTGAATTATCTGCAGGAGGCCCTGGCGCATGAATCTGTGCAGCGGGAACGACCTCGGACCACCAGGGGCCGAGAAAACAACCGTCTCATGGGGCCGGACACTCAGGGTCAGGGAAAAATCCAATATATATCGGGTGATATCTCGGGTGCTATTAGAGATAGCGCAATAAACCAAAGTGAGTTATCTGCAGGAGGCCCTGGCGCCTGAATCTGTGCAGCGGGAACGACCTCGGACCACCAGGGGCCGAGAAGACCACCGTCTCATGGGGCCGGCCACTCAGGGTCAGGGAAAAATCCTATATATATCTGGTGATATCTCGGGTGCTATTAGAGATAGCGCAATAAATCAAAGTGCATTGTCTGTAGGAGGCCATGGCGCATGAATCTGTGCAGCGGGAGCGTCCTCGGACCTCCAGGGGCCGACACAACGACCGTCTCATGGGGCCGGACACTCAGGGTCAGGGTAAAATCCAATATATATCTGGTGATATCTCGGGTGCTATTACAGATAGCGCAATAAATCAAAGTGAATTATCTGCAGGAGGCCCTGCCGCATGAATCGGTGCAACGGCAACGACCTCGGACCACCAGGGGCCGAGAAAACCACAGTCTCATGGGGCCGGACACTCAGGGTCAAGAGAAAATCCAATATATATCTGGTGATATCTCGGGTGCTATTAGAGATAGCGCAATAAATCAAAGTGAATTGTCTGCAAGAGGCCCTGGTGCATGAATCTGTGCAGCGGGAACGACCTCGGATCACCAGGGGCCGAGAAAACCACCATCTCATGGGGCCGGACACTCAGGGTCAGGGGAAAATCCAATATATATCTGGTGATATCTCGGGTGCTATTACAGATAGCGCAATAAACCAAAGTGCATTGTCTGTAGGAGGCCCTGGCGCATGGATCTGTGCAGCGGGAACGACCTCGGACCACCAGGGGCCGAGGAAACTACAGTCTCATGGGGCCGGACACTCAGGGTCAGGGGAAAATCCGATATATATCTGGTGATATCTTGGGTGCTATTACAGATAGCGCAATAAACCAAAGTGCATTGTCTGTAGGAGGCCCTGGCGCATGAATCTGTGCAGCGGGAACGACCTCGGAACACCAGGGGCCGAGAAAACCACAGTCTCATGGGGTCGGACACTCAGGGTCAGGGCAAAATCCAATATATATCTGGTGATATCTCGGGTGCTATTAGAGATAGAGCAATAAATCCAAGTGAATTATCTGCAGGAGGCCCTGGCGCATGAATCTGTGCAGCGGGAACGACCTCGGTCCACCAGGGGCCGAGAAAACCACCGTCTCATGGGGCTGGACACTCAGGGTCAGGGAAAAATCCTATATATATCTGGTGATATCTCGGGTGCTATTAGAGATAGCGCAATAAATCAAAGTGCATTGTCAGTAGGAGGCCGTGGCGCATGAATCTGTGCAGCGGGAGCGTCCTCGGACCTCCAGGGGCCGACACAACGACCGTCTCATGGGGCCGGACACTCAGGGTCAGGGTAAAATCCAATATATATCTGGTGTTATCTCGGGTGCTATTAGAGATAGCGCAATAAATCAAAGTGCATTGTCTGTAGAATGCCCTGGCCCATGAATCTGTGCAGCGGGAACGACCTCGGACCACCAGGGGCCGAGAAAACCACAGTCTCATGGGGCCGGACACTCAGGGTCAGGGGAAAATCCAATATATATCTGGTGATATCTCGGGTGCTATTAGAGATAGCGCAATAAATCAAAGTGCATTGTCTGTAGAATGCCCTGGCGCATGAATCTGTGCAGCGGGATCGACTTCGGACCACGAGGGACAGAGAAAACCATCGACACATGGGGCCGGACACTCAGGTTCAAGGAAAAATCCAATATATATCTGGTGATATCTCTGGTGCTATTAGAGATAGCGCAATAAACCAAAGAGCATTGTCTGCAGGAGGCCCTGGCGCATGTATCTGTGCAGCGGGAACGACCTCGTACCACCAGGGGCCGAGAAAACCACCGTCTCATGGGGTCGGACACTCAGAGTCGGGGAAAAATCCCATATAAATCTGGTGATATCTCGGGTGTTATTACAGATAGCGCAATAAATCAAAGTGCATTGTCTGCAGGAGGCCCTGGCGCATTAATCTGTGAAGCGGGAACGACCTTGGGCCACCAGGGGCCGAGAAAACCACCGTCTCATGGGGTCGGACTGTCAGGGTGAGGGAAAAATCCAATATATATCTGGTGATATCGCGGGTGCTATTACAGATAGCGCAATAAATCAAAGTGCATTGTCTGTAGGAGGCACTGGCGAATGAATCTGTGGAGCAGGAACGACCTCGGACCACCAGGCGCCGAGAAAATTACAGATATTTGGAATCCGTCACCCAAGGTCATGTAAAAATCCAGCATATATCTGGTGATATCTCGGGTGCTATTACAGATAGCGCAATAAATCAAAGTGCATTGACTGTATGAGGCCCTGGCGCATGATTCTGTGCAGCGGGAACGACCTCGGACAACCAGGGGCCCAGAAAACCACCGTCTCTTGGGGCCGGGCTGTCAGGGTCAAGGAAAAATCCAATATATATCTGGTGATATCTCGGGTGATATTAGAGATGGCGCAATATATCAAAGTGCATTGTCTGCAGGAGGCCCTGGCCCATGAATCTGTGCAGCGGGATCGTCCTCGGACCACCAAGGGCCGGGAAAACCACCGTCTCATGGGGCCGTACTGTTAGGGTCAGGGAAAAATCCAATATATATCTGGTGATATCTCGGGTGCTATTAGAGGTAGCGCAATAAATCAAAGTGCATTGACTGTAGGAGGCCCTGGCGCAAGAATCTGTGCAGCGGGAACGACCTCGTACAACCAGGGACCCAGAAAACCACCGTCTCATGGGGCCGGACTGTCAGGGTCAAGGAAAAATCCAATATATATCTGGAGATATATCGGGTGCTATTAGAGATAGCTCAATAAATCAAAGTGCATTGACTGTAGGAGGACCTGGCGAATGAATCTGTGCAGCAGGAACGACCTCGGGCCACCAGGCGCCGAGAAAATTACAGATATTTGGAATGCGTCACCGAAGGTCATGTAAAAATCCAGCATATATCTGGTGATATCTCAGGTGCTATTACAGATAGCGCAATAAATCAAAGTGCATTGACTGTAGGAGGCCCTGGCGCATGAATCTGTGCAGCGGGAACGACCTCGGACCAGCAGGGGCCGAGAAAATCACCGTCTCATGGGGTCGGACACTCATGGTCAGGAAAAAATCCAATATAAATCTGGTGATATCTCGGGTGCTATTAGAGATAGCGCAATAAATCAAAGTGCATTGTCTGTAGGAGGCCCTGGCGCATGAATCCGTGCAGCGGGAACGACCTCGGACCACCAGGGGCCGAGAAAATCACCGTCTCATGGGGTCAGACACTCAGGGTCAGGGAAAAATCCAATATATATCTGGTGATATCTCGGGTGCTATTATAGATAGCGCAATAAACCAAAGTGATTTATCTATAGGAGGCCCTGGCGCATGAATCTGTGCAGCGGGAACGACCTCGGACCACCAGGGGCCGAGAAAAGCACCGTCTCATGGGGCCGAACACTCAGGTTCAGGGAAAAATCCAATATATATCTGGTGATATCTCGGGTGCTATTACAGATAGCGCTATAAATCAAAGTGCATTGTCTGTAGGAGGCCCTGGAGCATGAATCTGTGCAGCGGGAACGACCTCGGTCCACCAGGGGCCGAGAAAACCACCGTCACATGGAGCCGGACACTCAGGGTCAGGGAAAAATCCAATATATATCTGGTGATATCTCGGGTGCTATTCGAGATAGCGCAATAAATCAAAGTGAATTGTCTGCAGGGGGCCCCGGCGCATGAATCTGTGCAGCCGGAACCACCTCGGACCACCAGGGGCCGAGAAAACCACCGTCTCATGGGGCCGGCCACGCAGGGTCAGGGGAAAATCCAATATGTATATGGTGATATCTCGGGTGCTATTACAGATACCGCAATAAATCAAAGTGAATTGTCTGCAGGGGGCCCCGGCGCATGAATCTGTGCAGTGGGAACGACCTCGGACCACCAGGGGCCGAGAAAACCACCGTCTCATGGGGTCGGACACTTAGGGTCAGGGAAAAATCTAATACATATCTGGTGATATCTCGGGTGCTATTCGAGATAGCGCAATAAATCAAAGTGAATTATCTGCAGGGGGCCCCGGCGCATGAATCTGTGCAGCGGGAACGACCTCGGACCACCAGGGGCCGAGAAAACCACCGTCTCATGGGGCCGGCCACGCAGGGTCAGGGGAAAATCGAATATATATCTGGTGATATGTCTGGTGCTATTAGAGAAAGCGCAATAAATCAAAGTGCATTGTCTGTAGGAGGCACTGGCGAATGAATCTGTGCAGCAGGCTCTACCTCGGACCACCAGGGGCCGAGAAAATTACAGATATTCGGAATCCGTCACCCATGGTTATGTAAAAATCCAGCATATATCTGGTGATATCTCGGGTGCAGGAAGCCTTGGCGCATGAATGTGTTCAGCGGGATCGACCTCGGATCACCAGCGGCCGAGAAAACCACCGTCTCAAGGGGTCGGACACTCAGGGTCAGAGAAAAATCCAATACATATCTGGTGATATCTCGTGTGCTATTACAGATAGCCCAATAAATCAAAGTGCATTGTCTGTAGGAGGCCCTGGAGCATGAATCTGTGCACCGGGATCGACCTCGGACCACCAGGGGCCGAGAAAATCACCGTCTCATGGGGCCGGACTGTCAGGGTCATGGAAAAATCCAATATATATCTGGTGATGTCTCGGGTGCTATTAGAGATAGCGCAATAAATCAAAGTGCATTGTCTGTAGGAGGCACTGGCGAATGAATCTGTGCAGCAGGAACAACCTCGGACCACCAGCCGCCGAGAAAATTACAGATATTTGGAATCCGTCACCCAAGGTCATGTAAAAATCCAGCATATATCTGGTGATATCTCGGGTGCTATTGCAGATAGCTCAATAAATCACAGTACATTGACTGTAGGAGGCCCTGGAGCATGAATCTGTGCAGCAGGAACGACCTCGGACAACCAGGGTCCCAGAAAACCACCGTCTCATGGGGCCGGAATGTCAGGGTCAAGGAAAAATCCAATATATATCTGGTGATATCTCGGGTGATATTAGAGATGCCGCAATAAATCAAAGTGCATTGTCTGCAGAAGGCCCTGGCGCATGAATCTGTGCAGCGGGAACGACCTCGGACCAGCAGGGGCCGAGAAAACCACCGTCTCATGGGGTCCGTCACCCAAGGTCATGTAAAAATCCAGCATATATCTGGTGCTATCTCGGGTGCTATTACAGATAGCGCAATAAATCAAAGTGCATTGTCTGCAGGAGGCCCTGGCGCATGAATCTGTGCAGCGGTAACGACCTCGGAACACCAGGGGCCGAGAAAACCACCGTCTCATGGGGTCGGACACTCAGGGTCTGGGAAAAATCCAATACATATCTGGTGATATCTCGGGTGCTATTAGAGATAGCGCGATAAATCAAAGTGAATTATCTGCAAGGGGCCCTGGCCCATGAATCTGTGCAGCGGGATCGTCCTCGGACCACCAAGGGCCGGGAAAACCACCGTCTCATGGGGCCGTACTGTTAGGGTCAGGGAAAAATCCAATATATATCTGGTGATATCTCGGGTGCTATTAGAGGTAGCGCAATAAATCAAAGTGCATTGACTGTAGGAGGCCCTGGCGCAAGAATCTGTGCAGCGGGAACGACCTCGTACAACCAGGGACCCAGAAAACCACCGTCTCATGGGGCCGGTCTGTCAGGGTCAAGGAAAAATCCAATATATATCTGGAGATATATCGGGTGCTATTAGAGATAGCTCAATAAATCAAAGTGCATTGACTGTAGGAGGACCTGGCGAATGAATCTGTGCAGCAGGAACGACCTCGGGCCACCAGGCGCCGAGAAAATTACAGATATTTGGAATGCGTCACCGAAGGTCATGTAAAAATCCAGCATATATCTGGTGATATCTCAGGTGCTATTACAGATAGCGCAATAAATCAAAGTGCATTGACTGTAGGAGGCCCTGGCGCATGAATCTGTGCAGCGGGAACGACCTCGGACCAGCAGGGGCCGAGAAAATCACCGTCTCATGGGGTCGGACACTCATGGTCAGGAAAAAATCCAATATAAATCTGGTGATATCTCGGGTGCTATTAGAGATAGCGCAATAAATCAAAGTGCATTGTCTGTAGGAGGCCCTGGCGCATGAATCTGTGCAGCGGGAACGACCTCGGACCACCAGGGGCCGAGGAAACTACAGTCTCATGGGGCCGGACACTCAGGGTCAGGGGAAAATCCGATATATATCTGGTGATATCTTGGGTGCTATTACAGATAGCGCAATAAACCAAAGTGCATTGTCTGTAGGAGGCCCTGGCGCATGAATCTGTGCAGCGGGAACGACCTCGGACCACCAGGGGCCGAGAAAAGCACCGTCTCATGGGGCCGAACACTCAGGTTCAGGGAAAAATCCAATATATATCTGGTGATATCTCGGGTGCTATTACAGATAGCGCTATAAATCAAAGTGCATTGTCTGTAGGAGGCCCTGGAGCATGAATCTGTGCAGCGGGAACGACCTCGGTCCACCAGGGGCCGAGAAAACCACCGTCACATGGAGCCGGACACTCAGGGTCAGGGAAAAATCCAATATATATCTGGTGATATCTCGGGTGCTATTCGAGATAGCGCAATAAATCAAAGTGAATTGTCTGCAGGGGGCCCCGGCGCATGAATCTGTGCAGCCGGAACCACCTCGGACCACCAGGGGCCGAGAAAACCACCGTCTCATGGGGCCGGCCACGCAGGGTCAGGGGAAAATCCAATATGTATATGGTGATATCTCGGGTGCTATTACAGATACCGCAATAAATCAAAGTGAATTGTCTGCAGGGGGCCCCGGCGCATGAATCTGTGCAGTGGGAACGACCTCGGACCACCAGGGGCCGAGAAAACCACCGTCTCATGGGGTCGGACACTTAGGGTCAGGGAAAAATCTAATACATATCTGGTGATATCTCGGGTGCTATTCGAGATAGCGCAATAAATCAAAGTGAATTATCTGCAGGGGGCCCCGGCGCATGAATCTGTGCAGCGGGAACGACCTCGGACCACCAGGGGCCGAGAAAACCACCGTCTCATGGGGCCGGCCACGCAGGGTCAGGGGAAAATCGAATATATATCTGGTGATATGTCTGGTGCTATTAGAGAAAGCGCAATAAATCAAAGTGCATTGTCTGTAGGAGGCACTGGCGAATGAATCTGTGCAGCAGGCTCTACCTCGGACCACCAGGGGCCGAGAAAATTACAGATATTCGGAATCCGTCACCCATGGTTATGTAAAAATCCAGCATATATCTGGTGATATCTCGGGTGCAGGAAGCCTTGGCGCATGAATGTGTTCAGCGGGATCGACCTCGGATCACCAGCGGCCGAGAAAACCACCGTCTCATGGGGTCGGACACTCAGGGTCAGAGAAAAATCCAATACATATCTGGTGATATCTCGTGTGCTATTACAGATAGCCCAATAAATCAAAGTGCATTGTCTGTAGGAGGCCCTGGAGCATGAATCTGTGCACCGGGATCGACCTCGGACCACCAGGGGCCGAGAAAATCACCGTCTCATGGGGCCGGACTGTCAGGGTCATGGAAAAATCCAATATATATCTGGTGATGTCTCGGGTGCTATTAGAGATAGCGCAATAAATCAAAGTGCATTGTCTGTAGGAGGCACTGGCGAATGAATCTGTGCAGCAGGAACGACCTCGGACCACCAGCCGCCGAGAAAATTACAGATATTTGGAATCCGTCACCCAAGGTCATGTAAAAATCCAGCATATATCTGGTGATATCTCGGGTGCTATTGCAGATAGCTCAATAAATCACAGTACATTGACTGTAGGAGGCCCTGGAGCATGAATCTGTGCAGCGGGAACGACCTCGGACAACCAGGGTCCCAGAAAACCACCCTCTCATGGGGCCGGAATGTCAGGGTCAAGGAAAAATCCAATATATATCTGGTGATATCTCGGGTGATATTAGAGATGCCGCAATAAATCAAAGTGCATTGTCTGCAGAAGGCCCTGGCGCATGAATCTGTGCAGCGGGAACGACCTCGGACCAGCAGGGGCCGAGAAAACCACCGTCTCATGGGGTCCGTCACCCAAGGTCATGTAAAAATCCAGCATATATCTGGTGCTATCTCGGGTGCTATTACAGATAGCGCAATAAATCAAAGTGCATTGTCTGCAGGAGGCCCTGGCGCATGAATCTGTGCAGCGGTAACGACCTCGGAACACCAGGGGCCGAGAAAACCACCGTCTCATGGGGTCGGACACTCAGGGTCTGGGAAAAATCCAATACATATCTGGTGATATCTCGGGTGCTATTAGAGATAGCGCGATAAATCAAAGTGAATTATCTGCAAGGGGCCCTGGCCCATGAATCTGTGCAGCGGGATCGTCCTCGGACCACCAAGGGCCGGGAAAACCACCGTCTCATGGGGCCGTACTGTTAGGGTCAGGGAAAAATCCAATATATATCTGGTGATATCTCGGGTGCTATTAGAGGTAGCGCAATAAATCAAAGTGCATTGACTGTAGGAGGCCCTGGCGCAAGAATCTGTGCAGCGGGAACGACCTCGTACAACCAGGGACCCAGAAAACCACCGTCTCATGGGGCCGGTCTGTCAGGGTCAAGGAAAAATCCAATATATATCTGGAGATATATCGGGTGCTATTAGAGATAGCTCAATAAATCAAAGTGCATTGACTGTAGGAGGACCTGGCGAATGAATCTGTGCAGCAGGAACGACCTCGGGCCACCAGGCGCCGAGAAAATTACAGATATTTGGAATGCGTCACCGAAGGTCATGTAAAAATCCAGCATATATCTGGTGATATCTCAGGTGCTATTACAGATAGCGCAATAAATCAAAGTGCATTGACTGTAGGAGGCCCTGGCGCATGAATCTGTGCAGCGGGAACGACCTCGGACCAGCAGGGGCCGAGAAAATCACCGTCTCATGGGGTCGGACACTCATGGTCAGGAAAAAATCCAATATAAATCTGGTGATATCTCGGGTGCTATTAGAGATAGCGCAATAAATCAAAGTGCATTGTCTGTAGGAGGCCCTGGCGCATGAATCTGTGCAGCGGGAACGACCTCGGACCACCAGGGGCCGAGAAAATCACCGTCTCATGGGGTCAGACACTCAGGGTCAGGGAAAAATCCAATATATATCTGGTGATATCTCGGGTGCTATTATAGATAGCGCAATAAACCAAAGTGATTTATCTATAGGAGGCCCTGGCGCATGAATCTGTGCAGCGGGAACGACCTCGGACCACCAGGGGCCGAGAAAAGCACCGTCTCATGGGGCCGAACACTCAGGTTCAGGGAAAAATCCAATATATATCTGGTGATATCTCGGGTGCTATTACAGATAGCGCTATAAATCAAAGTGCATTGTCTGTAGGAGGCCCTGGAGCATGAATCTGTGCAGCGGGAACGACCTCGGTCCACCAGGGGCCGAGAAAACCACCGTCACATGGAGCCGGACACTCAGGGTCAGGGAAAAATCCAATATATATCTGGTGATATCTCGGGTGCTATTCGAGATAGCGCAATAAATCAAAGTGAATTGTCTGCAGGGGGCCCCGGCGCATGAATCTGTGCAGCCGGAACCACCTCGGACCACCAGGGGCCGAGAAAACCACCGTCTCATGGGGCCGGCCACGCAGGGTCAGGGGAAAATCCAATATGTATATGGTGATATCTCGGGTGCTATTACAGATACCGCAATAAATCAAAGTGAATTGTCTGCAGGGGGCCCCGGCGCATGAATCTGTGCAGTGGGAACGACCTCGGACCACCAGGGGCCGAGAAAACCACCGTCTCATGGGGTCGGACACTTAGGGTCAGGGAAAAATCTAATACATATCTGGTGATATCTCGGGTGCTATTCGAGATAGCGCAATAAATCAAAGTGAATTATCTGCAGGGGGCCCCGGCGCATGAATCTGTGCAGCGGGAACGACCTCGGACCACCAGGGGCCGAGAAAACCACCGTCTCATGGGGCCGGCCACGCAGGGTCAGGGGAAAATCGAATATATATCTGGTGATATGTCTGGTGCTATTAGAGAAAGCGCAATAAATCAAAGTGCATTGTCTGTAGGAGGCACTGGCGAATGAATCTGTGCAGCAGGCTCTACCTCGGACCACCAGGGGCCGAGAAAATTACAGATATTCGGAATCCGTCACCCATGGTTATGTAAAAATCCAGCATATATCTGGTGATATCTCGGGTGCAGGAAGCCTTGGCGCATGAATGTGTTCAGCGGGATCGACCTCGGATCACCAGCGGCCGAGAAAACCACCGTCTCATGGGGTCGGACACTCAGGGTCAGAGAAAAATCCAATACATATCTGGTGATATCTCGTGTGCTATTACAGATAGCCCAATAAATCAAAGTGCATTGTCTGTAGGAGGCCCTGGAGCATGAATCTGTGCACCGGGATCGACCTCGGACCACCAGGGGCCGAGAAAATCACCGTCTCATGGGGCCGGACTGTCAGGGTCATGGAAAAATCCAATATATATCTGGTGATGTCTCGGGTGCTATTAGAGATAGCGCAATAAATCAAAGTGCATTGTCTGTAGGAGGCACTGGCGAATGAATCTGTGCAGCAGGAACGACCTCGGACCACCAGCCGCCGAGAAAATTACAGATATTTGGAATCCGTCACCCAAGGTCATGTAAAAATCCAGCATATATCTGGTGATATCTCGGGTGCTATTGCAGATAGCTCAATAAATCACAGTACATTGACTGTAGGAGGCCCTGGAGCATGAATCTGTGCAGCGGGAACGACCTCGGACAACCAGGGTCCCAGAAAACCACCCTCTCATGGGGCCGGAATGTCAGGGTCAAGGAAAAATCCAATATATATCTGGTGATATCTCGGGTGATATTAGAGATGCCGCAATAAATCAAAGTGCATTGTCTGCAGAAGGCCCTGGCGCATGAATCTGTGCAGCGGGAACGACCTCGGACCAGCAGGGGCCGAGAAAACCACCGTCTCATGGGGTCCGTCACCCAAGGTCATGTAAAAATCCAGCATATATCTGGTGCTATCTCGGGTGCTATTACAGATAGCGCAATAAATCAAAGTGCATTGTCTGCAGGAGGCCCTGGCGCATGAATCTGTGCAGCGGTAACGACCTCGGAACACCAGGGGCCGAGAAAACCACCGTCTCATGGGGTCGGACACTCAGGGTCTGGGAAAAATCCAATACATATCTGGTGATATCTCGGGTGCTATTAGAGATAGCGCGATAAATCAAAGTGAATTATCTGCAAGGGGCCCTGGCGCATGAATCTGTGCAGCGGGAACGACCTCGGACCAGCAGGGGCCGAGAAAACCACCGACACATGGTGCCGGACACACAAGGTCATGTAATAATCCAGGATGTATCTGATGATATCTCGGGTGCTATTAGAGATAGCGCGATATATCAAAGTGCATTGTCTGCAGGAGGCCCTAGCGCATGAATCCGTGCAGCGGGGTCGACCTCGGAATACCGGGGGCCGAGAAAACCAGCGACACCTGGGGCCGGGCTCCAGGGTCAGGGAAAAATCGAATATATATCTGGTGATATCTCGGGTTCTATTACAGAGAGCGCAATAAATCAAAGTGCATTGTCTGCAGGAGGCCCTGGCGCATGAATCTGTGCAGCGGGAACGACCTCGGACCACCAGGGGCCGAGAAAACCACCGTCTCATGGGGCCGGACACACAGGGTCAGGGAAAAATCCAATATATATCTGGTGATATCTCGGGTGCTCTTACAGATAGCGCACTAAACCAAAGTGAATTATCTGCAAGCAGCCCTGGCGCATGAATCTGTGCAGCGGGAACGACCTCGGACCACCAGGGGCCGAGAAAACCACCGACACATGGTCCCGGACACACAAGGTCATGTAATAATCCAGGATGTATCTGATGATATCTCGGGTGCTATTAGAGATAGCGCGATATATCAAAGTGCATTGCCTGCAGGAGGCCCTGGCTCATGAATCTGTTCTGCGGGAACGACCTCGGACCACCAGGGGCCGAGAAAGCCACCGTCTCATGGGGTCGGACACTCAGGATCAGGTAAAAATCCAATATAAATCTGGTGATATCTCGGGTGCTATTACAGATAGCGCAATAAATCAAAGTGCATTGTCTGTAGGAGGCCCTGGCGCATGAATCTGTGCTGCGGGAACGACCTCTGACCACCAGGGGCCGAGAAAACCACCGTCTCATGGGGCCGGACACTCATGGTCGGGGAAAAATCCAATATGTATCTGGTGATATCTCGGGTGCTATTATAGATAGCGCAATAAATCAAAGTGTATTGTCTGTAGGAAGCCCTGGCTCATGCACCTGTGCAGCGGGAACGACCTCGGACCACCAGGGGCCGGGAAAACCACACTCTCATGGGGCCGGAGACTCAGGGTTAGGGAAAAATCCAATATATATCTGGTGATATCTCGGGTGCTATTACAGATAGCGCAATAAATCAAAGTGCATTGTCTGCAGGAGGCCCTGGCGCATGAATCGGTGCAGCGGTATCTACCTCGGTCCACCAGGGTCCGAGAAAATCACCGACACATGGGGCCGGGCACCCAGGGTCAGGGAAAAATCCAATATATATCTGGTGATATCTCGGGTGCTATTAGTGATAGCGCAATAAATCAAAGTGCATTGTCTGTAGGGGCCCTGGCGCATGAATCAGTGCAGCGGGATCGACCTGGGACCACCAGGGGCCGAGAAAATCACCGTCTCATGGGGCCGGGCTGTCAGGGTCAGGGAAAAATCCAATATATATCTGGTGATATCTCGGGTTCTATTACAGATAGCGCGATAAATCAAAGTGCATTGTCTGCAAGGGGCCCTGGCGCATGAATCTGTGCAGCGGGAACGACCTCGGACCACCAGGGGCCGAGAAAACCACCGACACATGGTGCCGGACACACAAGGACATGTAATAATCCAGGACGTATCTGATGATATCTCGTGTGCTATTAGAGACAGCGCGATATATCAAAGTGCATTGTCTGCAGGAGGCCCTAGCGCATGAATATGTGCAGCGGGATCGACCTCGGAATACCAGGGGCCGAGAAAACCACCAACACATGGGGCCGGGCACTCAGGGTCAGGGAAAAACCGAATATATATATGGTGATATCTCGGGTTCCATTACAGATAGCGCGATAAATCAAAGTGCATTGTCTGCAGGAAGCCCTGGCGCATGAATCTGTGCAGCAGCAAGGACGTCGGCATACCAGGGGCCAAAATAATTACAGATTTTCGGTATCCGTCACCACAGGTCATGTAAAAATTCAGCATATATCTGGTGATATCTCGGGTGCTATTAGAGATAGCGCAATAAATCAAAGTGAATTATGTGCAGGGTGGACTGACGCATGAATCTGAGCAGCGGGATTGACCACGGACCACGGGGGACCGAGAAAACCATCGACACATGAGGCCGGACTGTCAGGGTCAAGGAAAAATCCAATATATATCTGGTGATATCTCGGGTGCTATTAGGGATAGCGAAATAAATCAAAGTGCATTGTCTGCAGGAGGCCCTGGTGCATGAATCTGTGCAGCGGGAACGACCTCGGACCACCAGGGGCCGAGAAAACCACCGTCTCATGGGGCCGGACACACAGGGTCAGGGAAAAATCCAATATATATCTGGTGATATCTCGGGTGCTCTTACAGATAGCGCACTAAACCAAAGTGAATTATCTGCAAGGAGCCCTGGCGCATGAATCTGTGCAGCGGGAACGACCTCGGACCACCAGGGGCCGAGAAAACCACCGACACATGGTGCCGGACACACAAGGACATGTAATAATCCAGGACGTATCTGATGATATCTCGTGTGCTATTAGAGGCAGCGCGATATATCAAAGTGCATTGTCTGCAGGAGGCCCTAGCGCATGAATATGTGCAGCGGGATCGACCTCGGAATACCAGGGGCCGAGAAAACCACCGACACATGGGGCCGGGCACTCAGGGTCAGGGAAAAACCGAATATATATATGGTGATATCTCGGGTTCCATTACAGATAGCGCGATAAATCAAAGTGCATTGTCTGCAGGAAGCCCTGGCGCATGAATCTGTGCAGCAGCAAGGACGTCGGCATACCAGGGGCCAAAATAATTACAGACTTTCGGTATCCGTCACCACAGGTCATGTAAAAATTCAGCATATATCTGGTGATATCTCGGGTGCTATTAGAGATAGCGCAATAAATCAAAGTGAATTATCTGCAGGGTGGACTGACGCATGAATCTGAGCAGCGGGATTGACCACGGACCACGAGGGACCGAGAAAACCATCGACACATGAGGCCGGACTGTCAGGGTCAAGGAAAAATCCAATATATATCTGGTGATATCTCGGGTGCTATTAGGGATAGCGAAATAAATCAAAGTGCATTGTCTGCAGGAGGCCCTGGTGCATGAATCTGTGCAGCGGGAACGACCTCGGACCACCAGGGGCCGAGAAAACCACCGTCTCATGGGGTCGGACACTCAGGGTCAGGGAAAAATCCAATATATATCTGGTGATATCTCGGGTGCTATTCGAGATAGCGCAATAAATCAAAGTGAATTATCTGCAGGGGGCCCCGGCGCATGAATCTGTGCAGCGGGAACGACCTCGGACCACCAGGGGCCGAGAAAACCACCGTCTCATGGGGCCGGCCACGCAGGGTCAGGGGAAAATCCAATATGTATATGGTGATATCTCGGGTGCTATTGCAGATAGCGCAATAAATCAAAGTGCATTGTCTGTAGGAGGCACTGTCGCATGAACCTGTGCAGCGGGAACGACCTCGGACCACCAGGGGCCGAGAAAACCACCGTCTCATGGGGTCGGACACTCAGAGTCAGGGAAAAATCCAATATAAATCTGGTGATATCTCGGGTGCTATTACAGATTGCGCTATAAATCAAAGTGCATTGTCTGCAGGAGGCCCTGGCGCATGAATCTGTGCAGCGGTTACGACCTCGGACCACCAGGGGCCGAGAAAACCACCGTCTCATGGGGTCGGACACTCAGGGTCAGGGAAAAATCCAATATAAATCTGGAGATATCTCGGGTGCTATTGCAGATAGCGCAATAAATCAAAGTGCATTGTCTGCAGGAGGCCCTGGCGCATGAATGTGCAGCGGGAACGACCTCGGACCAGCAGGGGCCGAGAAAACCACCGACACATGGTGCCGGACACACAAGGTCATGTAATAATCCAGGATGTATCTGATGATATCTCGGGTTCTATTAGAGATAGCGCGATATATCAAAGTGCATTGTCTGCAGGAGGCCCTAGCGCATGAATCCGTGCAGCGGGGTCGACCTCGGAATACCGGGGGCCGAGAAAACCAGCGACACATGGGGCCGGGCTCCAGGGTCAGGGAAAAATCGAATATATATCTGGTGATATCTCGGGTTCTATTACAGAGAGCGCAATAAATCAAAGTGCATTGTCTGCAGGTGGCCCTGGCGCATAAATCTGTGCAGCGGGTAGGACCTCGGACCACCAGGGGCCGAGAAAACCAACGTCTCATGGGGCCGGACACTCAGGGTCGGGGAAAAATCCAATATATATCTGGTGATATCTCGGGTGCTATTACAGATAGCGCAATAAATCAAAGTGCATTATCTGTAGGAGGCCCTGGCGCATGAACCTGTGCAGCGGTATCGACCTCGGACCACTAGGGGCCGAGAAAACCACCGACACATGGGGCCGGACGCTCAGGGTCAGGGAAAAATCCAATATATATCTGGTGATATCTCGGGTGCTCTTACAGATAGCGCACTAAACCAAAGTGAATTATCTGCAAGGGGCCCTGGCGCATGAATCTGTGCAGCGGGAAACACCTCGGACCACCAGGGGCCGAGAAAACCACCGACACATGGTGCCGGACACACAAGGACATGTAATAATCCAGGATGTATCTGATGATATCTCGTGTGCTATTAGAGACAGCGCGATATATCAAAGTGCATTGTTTGCAGGAGGCCCTAGCGCATGAATATGTGCAGCGGGATCGACCTCGGAATACCAGGGGCCGAGAAAACCAGCGACACATGGGGCCGGGCACTCAGGGTCAGGGAAAAACCGAATATAAATCTGGAGATATCTCGGGTTCCATTACAGATAGCGCGATAAATCAAAGTGCATTGTCTGCAGGAAGCCCTGGCGCATGAATCTGTGCAGCAGCAAGGACGTCGGCATACCAGGGGCCAAAATAATTACAGATTTTCGGTATCCGTCACCACAGGTCATGTAAAAATTCAGCATATATCTGGTGATATCTCGGGTGCTATTAGAGATAGCGCAATAAATCAAAGTGAATTATCTGCAGGGTGGACTGACGCATGAATCTGAGCAGCGGGATTGACCACGGACCACGAGGGACCGAGAAAACCATCGACACATGAGGCCGGACTGTCAGGGTCAAGGAAAAATCCAATATATATCTGGTGATATCTCGGGTGCTATTAGGGATAGCGAAATAAATCAAAGTGCATTGTCTGCAGGAGGCCCTGGCGCATGAATCTGTGCAGCGGGAACGACCTCGGACCACCAGGGGCCGAGAAAACCACCGTCTCATGGGGCCGGACACACAGGGTCAGGGAAAAATCCAATATATATCTGGTGATATCTCGGGTGCTCTTACAGATAGCGCACTAAACCAAAGTGAATTTTCTGCAAGCAGCCCTGGCGCATGAATCTGTGCAGCGGGAACGACCTCGGACCACCAGGGGCCGAGAAAACCACCGACACATGGTCTCGGACACACAAGGTCATGTAATAATCCAGGATGTATCTGATGATATCTTGGGTGCTATTAGAGATAGCGCGATATATCAAAGTGCATTGTCTGCAGGAGGCCCTGGCTCATGAATCTGTTCTGCGGGAACGACCTCGGACCACCAGGGGCCGAGAAAGCCACCGTCTCATGGGGTCGGACACTCAGGGTCAGGGAAAAACCGAATATATATATGGTGATATCTCGGGTGCTATTACAGATAGCGCAATAAATCAAAGTGCACTGTCTGTAGGAGGCCCTGGCGCATGAATCTGTGCAGCGGGATCGACCACGGACCACGAGGGACCGAGAAAACCATCGACACATGGTGCCGGACTGTCAGGGTCAAGGAAAAATGCAATATATATCTGGTGATATCTCGGGTGCTATTAGAGATAGCGCAATATATCAAAGTGCATTGTCTGCAGGAGACCCTAGCGCATGAATCTGTGCAGCGTGGTCGTCCACGGACCACGAGGGACCGAGAAAATCACCGACACATGGGGCCGGGCACCCAGGGTCAGGGAAAAATCCAATATATATCTGGTGATATCTCGGTTGCTATTGGAGATAGCGCAATAAATCAAAGTGCATTGTCTGTAGGAGGCCCTGGCGCATGAATCTGTGCTGCGGGAACGACCTCTGACCACCAGGGGCCGAGAAAACCACCGTCTCATGGGGCCGGACACTCATGGTCGGGGAAAAATCCAATATGTATCTGGTGATATCTCGGGTGCTATTATAGATAGCGCAATAAATCAAAGTGTATTGTCTGTAGGAAGCCCTGGCTCATGCACCTGTGCAGCGGGAACGACCTCGGACCACCAGGGGCCGGGAAAACCACACTCTCATGGGGCCGGAGACTCAGGGTTAGGGAAAAATCCAATATATATCTGGTGATATCTCGGGTGCTATTACAGATAGCGCGACAAATCAAAGTGCCTTGTCTGCAGGAGGCCCTGGCGCATGAATCGGTGCAGCGGTATCTACCTCGGTCCACCAGGGTCCGAGAAAATCACCGACACATGGGGCCGGGCACTCAGGGTCAGGGAAAAATCAAATATATATCTGGTGATATCTCGGGTGCTCTTACAGATAGCGCACTAAACCAAAGTGAATTATCTGCAAGGGGCCCTGGCGCATGAATCTGTGCAGCGGGAACGACCTCGGACCACCAGGGGCCGAGAAAACCACCGACACATGGTGCCGGACACACAAGGACATGTAATAATCCAGGACGTATCTGATGATATCTCGTGTGCTATTAGAGACAGCGCGATATATCAAAGTGCATTGTCTGCAGGAGGCCCTAGCGCATGAATATGTGCAGCGGGATCGACCTCGGAATACCAGGGGCCGAGAAAACCACCGACACATGGGGCCGGGCACTCAGGGTCAGGGAAAAACCGAATATATATATGGTGATATCTCGGGTTCCATTACAGATAGCGCGATAAATCAAAGTGCATTGTCTGCAGGAAGCCCTGGCGCATGAATCTGTGCAGCAGCAAGGACGTCGGCATACCAGGGGCCAAAATAATTACAGATTTTCGGTATCGGTCACCACAGGTCATGTAAAAATTCAGCATATATCTGGTGATATCTCGGGTGCTATTAGAGATAGCGCAATAAATCAAAGTGAATTATGTGCAGGGTGGACTGACGCATGAATCTGAGCAGCGGGATTGACCACGGACCACGAGGGACCGAGAAAACCATCGACACATGAGGCCGGACTGTCAGGGTCAAGGAAAAATCCAATATATATCTGGTTATATCTCGGGTGCTATTAGGGATAGCGAAATAAATCAAAGTGCATTGTCTGCAGGAGGCCCTGGTGCATGAATCTGTGCAGCGGGAACGACCTCGGACCACCAGGGGCCGAGAAAACCACCGTCTCATGGGGCCGGACACACAGGGTCAGGGAAAAATCCAATATATATCTGGTGATATCTCGGGTGCTCTTACAGATAGCGCACTAAACCAAAGTGAATTATCTGCAAGGAGCCCTGGCGCATGAATCTGTGCAGCGGGAACGACCTCGGACCACCAGGGGCCGAGAAAACCACCGACACATGGTGCCGGACACACAAGGTCATGTAATAATCCAGGATGTATCTGATGATATCTCGGGTGCTATTAGAGATAGCGCGATATATCAAAGTGCATTGTCTGCAGGAGGCCCTGTCTCATGAATCTGTTCTGCGGGAACGACCTCGGACCACCAGGGGCCGAGAAAACCACCGTCTCATGGGGTCGGACACTCAGGATCAGGTAAAAATCCAATATACATCTGGTGATATCTCGGGTGCTATTACAGATAGCGCAATAAATCAAAGTGCACTGTCTGTAGGAGGCCCTGGCGCATGAATCTGTGCAGCGGGATCGACCACGGACCACGAGGGACCGAGAAAACCACCGACACATGGGGCCGGGCACCCAGGGTCAGGGAAAAATCCAATATATATCTGGTGATATCTCGGTTGCTATTGGAGATAGCGCAATAAATCAAAGTGCATTGTCTGTAGGAGGCCCTGGCGCATGAATCTGTGCTGCGGGAACGACCTCTGACCACCAGGGGCCGAGAAAACCACCGTCTCATGGGGCCGGACACTCATGGTCGGGGAAAAATCCAATATGTATCTGGTGATATCTCGGGTGCTATTACAGATAGCGCAATAAATCAAAGTGCATTGTCTGCAGGAGGCCCTGGGGCATGAATCGGTGCAGCGGTATCTACCTCGGTCCACCAGGGTCCGAGAAAATCACCGACACATGGGGCCGGGCACCCAGGGTCAGGGAAAAATCCAATATATATCTGGTGATATCTCGGGTGCTATTAGTGATAGCGCAATAAATCAAAGTGCATTGTCTGTAGGAGGCACTGGCGAATTAGTCTGTGCAGCGGGAACGACCTCGGACCAGCAGGGGCCGAGAAAACCACCGTCTCATGGGGTCCGTCACCCAAGGTCATGTAAAAATCCAGCATATATCTGGTGCTATCTCGGGTGCTATTTCAGATAGCGCACTAAACCAAAGTGAATTATCTGCAGGGGGTCCTGGCGCATGAATCTGTGCAGCGGGAACGACCTCGGTCCACCAGGGGCCGAGAAAACCACCGTCACATGGAGCCGGACACTCAGGGTCAGGGAAAAATCCAATATATATCTGGTGATATCTCGGGTGCTATTCGAGATAGCGCAATAAATCAAAGTGAATTGTCTGCACGGGGCCCCGGCGCATGAATCTGTGCAGCCGGAACCACCTCTGACCACCAGGGGCCGAGAAAACCACCGTCTCATGGGGCCGGCCACGCAGGGTCAGGGGAAAATCCAATATGTATATGGTGATATCTCGGGTGCTATTACAGATACCGCAATAAATCAAAGTGAATTGTCTGCAGGGGGCCCCGGCGCATGAATCTGTGCAGCGGGAACGACCTCGGACCACCAGGGGCCGAGAAAACCACCGTCTCATGGGGTCGGACACTTAGGGTCAGGGAAAAATCTAATACATATCTGGTGATATCTCGGGTGCTATTCGAGATAGCGCAATAAATCAAAGTGAATTATCTGCAGGGGGCCCCGGCGCATGAATCTGTGCAGCGGGAACGACCTCGGACCACCAGGGGCCGAGAAAACCACCGTCTCATGGGGCCGGCCACGCAGGGTCAGGGGAAAATCGAATATATATCTGGTGATATGTCTGGTGCTATTAGAGAAAGCGCAATAAATCAAAGTGCATTGTCTGTAGGAGGCACTGGCGCATGAATCTGTGCAGCGGGATCGACCTGGGACCACCAGGGGCCGAGAAAATCACCGTCTCATGGGGCCGGGCTGTCAGGGTCAGGGAAGAATCCAATATATATCTGGTGATATCTCGGGTTCTATTACAGATAGCGCGATAAATCAAAGTGCATTGTCTGCAGGTGGCCCTGGCGCATGCATCTGTGCAGCAGCAACGTCCTCGGACCACCAGGGGCCAAGAAAATTACAGATTTTCCATATCCGTCATCCCAGGTCATGTAAAAATCCAGCATATATCTGGTGATATCTCGGGTGCTATTAGAGATAGCGCAATAAATCAGCTTGCATTGTCTGTAGGAAGCCCTGGCGCATGCATCTGTGCAGCGGGAACGACCTCGGACCACCAGGGGCCGGGAAAACCACACTCTCATGGGGCCGGAGACTCAGAGTTAGGGAAAAATCCAATATATATCTGGTGATATCTCGGGTGCTATTACAGATAGCGCAATAAATCAAAGTGCATTATCTGTAGGAGGGCCTGGCGCATGAATCTGTGCAGCAGGAGCGACCTCGGACCACCAGGGGCCGAGAAAATTACAGATATTCGGAATCCGTCACCCAAGGTCATGTAAAAATCCAGCATTTATCTGGTGATATCTCGGGTGCTATTATAAATAGCGCAACAAATCAAAGTGAATTATCTGCAGTAGGCCCTGCCGCATGCATCTGTGCAGCGGGAACGACCTCGGATCACCAGGGTCCGAGAAAACCACCGTCTCATGGGGACGGACACTCAGGGTCTGGGGAAAATCCAATATATATCTGGTGATATCTCGGGTGCTATTAGAGATAGCGCAATAAACCAAAGTGCTTTGTCTGTAGGATGCCCTGGCGCATGAATCTGTGCAGCGGGAACGACCTCGGACCACCAGGGGCCGAGAAAACCACAGTCTCATGGCGCCGGACACTCAGGGTCGGGGAAAAATCCAATATATATCTGGTGATATCTCGGTTGCTATTAGAGATAGCGCAATAAATCAAAGTGCATTGTCTGTAGGATGCCCTGGCGCATGAATCTGTGCAGCGGGAACGACGTCTGACCACCAGGGGCCGAGAAAACCATCGTCTCATGGGGCCGGACACTCAGGGTCGGGGAAAAATACAATATATATCTGGTGATATCTCGGGTGCTATTAGAGATAGCGCAATAAACCAAAGTGCTTTGTCTGTAGGATGCCCTGGCGCATGAATCTGTGCAGCGGGAACGACCTCGGACCACCAGGGGCCGAGAAAACCACAGTCTCATGGCGCCGGACACTCAGGGTCGGGGAAAAATCCAATATATATCTGGTGATATCTCGGTTGCTATTAGAGATAGCGCAATAAATCAAAGTGCATTGTCTGTAGGATGCCCTGGCGCATGAATCTGTGCAGCGGGAACGACGTCTGACCACCAGGGGCCGAGAAAACCATCGTCTCATGGGGCCGGACACTCAGGGTCGGGGAAAAATACAATATATATCTGGTGATATCTCGGGTGCTATTAGAGATAGCGCGATAAATCAAAGTGCATTGTCTGCAGGTGGCCCTGGCGCATGCATCTGTGCAGCAGCAACGTCCTCGGACCACCAGGGGCCAAGAAAATTACAGATTTTCCATATCCGTCACCCCAGGTCATGTAAAAATCCAGCATATATCTGGTGATATCTCGGGTGCTATTAGAGATAGCGCAATAAATCAGCTTGCATTGTCTGCAGGAGGCCCTGGCGCATGAATCTGTGCAGCGGGAACGACCTCGGACCACCAGGGGCCGAGAAAACCACAGTCTCATGGCGCCGGACACTCAGGTTCGGGGAAAAATACAATATATATCTGGTGATATCTCGGGTGCTATTAGAGATAGCGCGATAAATCGAAGTGAAATATCTGCAGGAGGCCCTGGCGCATGCATCTGTGCAGCGTGATCGACCTCGGACCACCAGGGGCCGAAAAACCATCGTCTCATGGGGCCGGACACTCAGGGTCAGGGAAAAATCAAATATATATGTGGTGATATCCTGGGTGCTATTAGTGATAGCGCAATAAATCGACGTGCATTGTCTGTAGGAGGCACTTTCGAATGAGTCTGTGCAGCAGGAACGACCTCGGACCACCAGGGGCCGAGAAAATTACAGATATTCGGAATCCGTCACCCAGGGTCATGTAAAAATCCAGAATTTATCTGGTGATATCTCGGGTGCTATTACAGATAGCGCAACAAATCAAAGTGAATTATCTGCAGTAGGCCCTGGCGCATGAATCTGTGCAGCGGGAACGACCTCGGACCACCAGGGGCCGAGAAAACCACCGTCTCATGGGGCCGGACACTCAGTGTTAGGGAAAAATCCAATATATATCTGGTGATATCTCGGGTGCTATTACAGATAACGCGATAAATCAAAGTGCATTATCTGCAGGAGGCCCTGGCGCATGCATCTGTGCAGCAGCCACGACCTCGGACCACCAGGGGCCAAGAAAATTACAGATTTTCGGTATCCGTCACCCAAGGTCATGTAAAAATCCAGCATATATCTGGTGATATCTCGGGTGCTATTAGAGATAGCGAAATAAATCAGATTGCATTGTCTGCAGGAGGCCCTGGCGCATGAATCTGTGCAGCGGTATCTACCTCGGATCACCACGGTCCGAGAAAACCACCGTCTCATGGGGCCGGACACTCAGGATCAGGTAAAAATCCAATATAAATCTGGTGATATCTCGGGTGCTATTACAGATAGCGCAATAAATCAAAGTGCACTGTCTGTAGGAGGCCCTGGCGCATGAATCTGTGCAGCGGGATCGACCACGGACCACGAGGGACCGAGAAAACCATCGACACATGGTGCCGGACTGTCAGGGTGAAGGAAAAATGCAATATATATCTGGTGATATCTCGGGTGCTATTAGAGATAGCGCAATATATCAAAGTGCATTGTCTGCAGGAGACCCTAGCGCATGAATCTGTGCAGCGTGGTCGTCCACGGACCACGAGGGACCGAGAAAATCACCGACACATGGGGCCGGGCACCCAGGGTCAGGGAAAAATCCAATATATATCTGGTGATATCTCGGTTGCTATTGGAGATAGCGCAATAAATCAAAGTGCATTGTCTGTAGGAGGCCCTGGCGCATGAATCTGTGCTGCGGGAACGACCTCTGACCACCAGGGGCCGAGAAAACCACCGTCTCATGGGGCCGGACACTCATGGTCGGGGAAAAATCCAATATGTATCTGGTGATATCTCGGGTGCTATTATAGATAGCGCAATAAATCAAAGTGTATTGTCTGTAGGAAGCCCTGGCTCATGCACCTGTGCAGCGGGAACGACCTCGGACCACCAGGGGCCGGGAAAACCACACTCTCATGGGGCCGGAGACTCAGGGTTAGGGAAAAATCCAATATATATCTGGTGATATCTCGGGTGCTATTACAGATATCGCAATAAATCAAAGTGCCTTGTCTGCAGGAGGCCCTGGCGCATGAATCGGTGCAGCGGTATCTACCTCGGTCCACCAGGGTCCGAGAAAATCACCGACACATGGGGCCGGGCACCCAGGGTCAGGGAAAAATCCAATATATATCTGGTGATATCTCGGGTGCTATTAGTGATAGCGCAATAAATCAAAGTGCATTGTCTGTAGGGGGCCCTGGCGCATGAATCTGTGCAGCGGGATCGACCTGGGACCACCAGGGGCCGAGAAAATCACCGTCTCATGGGGCCGGGCTGTCAGGGTCAGGGAAAAATCCAATATATATCTGGTGATATCTCGGGTTCTATTACAGATAGCGCGATAAATCAAAGTGCATTGTCTGCAGGTGGCCCTGGCGCATGCATCTGTGCAGCAGCAACGTCCTCGGACCACCAGGGGCCAAGAAAATTACAGATTTTCCATATCCGTCACCCCAGGTCATGTAAAAATCCAGCATATATCTGGTGATATCTCGGGTGCTATTAGAGATAGCGCAATAAATCAGCTTGCATTGTCTGCAGGAGACCCTGGCGCATGAATCTGTGCAGCGGTATCTACCTCGGATCACCACGGTCCGAGAAAATCACCGACACATGGGGCCGGGCACTCAGGGTCAGGGAAAAATCAAATATATATCTGGTGATATCTCGGGTGCTCTTACAGATAGCGCACTAAACCAAAGTGAATTATCTGCAAGGGGCCCTGGCGCATGAATCTGTGCAGCGGGAACGACCTCGGACCACCAGGGGCCGAGAAAACCACCGACACATGGTGCCGGACACACAAGGACATGTAATAATCCAGGACGTATCTGATGATATCTCGTGTGCTATTAGAGACAGCGCGATATATCAAAGTGCATTGTCTGCAGGAGGCCCTAGCGCATGAATATGTGCAGCGGGATCGACCTCGGAATACCAGGGGCCGAGAAAACCACCGACACATGGGGCCGGGCACTCAGGGTCAGGGAAAAACCGAATATATATATGGTGATATCTCGGGTTCCATTACAGATAGCGCGATAAATCAAAGTGCATTGTCTGCAGGAAGCCCTGGCGCATGAATCTGTGCAGCAGCAAGGACGTCGGCATACCAGGGGCCAAAATAATTACAGATTTTCGGTATCCGTCACCACAGGTCATGTAAAAATTCAGCATATATCTGGTGATATCTCGGGTGCTATTAGAGATAGCGCAATAAATCAAAGTGAATTATGTGCAGGGTGGACTGACGCATGAATCTGAGCAGCGGGATTGACCACGGACCACGAGGGACCGAGAAAACCATCGACACATGAGGCCGGACTGTCAGGGTCAAGGAAAAATCCAATATATATCTGGTTATATCTCGGGTGCTATTAGGGATAGCGAAATAAATCAAAGTGCATTGTCTGCAGGAGGCCCTGGTGCATGAATCTGTGCAGCGGGAACGACCTCGGACCAGCAGGGGCCGAGAAAACCACCGTCTCATGGGGCCGGACACACAGGGTCAGGGAAAAATCCAATATATATCTGGTGATATCTCGGGTGCTCTTACAGATAGCGCACTAAACCAAAGTGAATTATCTGCAAGGAGCCCTGGCGCATGAATCTGTGCAGCGGGAACGACCTCGGACCACCAGTGGCCGAGAAAACCACCGACACATGGTGCCGGACACACAAGGTCATGTAATAATCCAGGATGTATCTGATGATATCTCGGGTGCTATTAGAGATAGCGCGATATATCAAAGTGCATTGTCTGCAGGAGGCCCTGGCTCATGAATCTGTTCTGCGGGAACGACCTCGGACCACCAGGGGCCGAGAAAACCACCGTCTCATGGGGTCGGACACTCAGGATCAGGTAAAAATCCAATATAAATCTGGTGATATCTCGGGTGCTATTACAGATAGCGCAATAAATCAAAGTGCACTGTCTGTAGGAGGCCCTGGCGCATGAATCTGTGCAGCGGGATCGACCACGGACCACGAGGGACCGAGAAAACCACCGACACATGGGGCCGGGCACCCAGGGTCAGGGAAAAATCCAATATATATCTGGTGATATCTCGGTTGCTATTGGAGATAGCGCAATAAATCAAAGTGCATTGTCTGTAGGAGGCCCTGGCGCATGAATCTGTGCTGCGGGAACGACCTCTGACCACCAGGGGCCGAGAAAACCACCGTCTCATGGGGCCGGACACTCATGGTCGGGGAAAAATCCAATATGTATCTGGTGATATCTCGGGTGCTATTACAGATAGCGCAATAAATCAAAGTGCATTGTCTGCAGGAGGCCCTGGGGCATGAATCGGTGCAGCGGTATCTACCTCGGTCCACCAGGGTCCGAGAAAATCACCGACACATGGGGCCGGGCACCCAGGGTCAGGGAAAAATCCAATATATATCTGGTGATATCTCGGGTGCTATTAGTGATAGCGCAATAAATCAAAGTGCATTGTCTGTAGGAGGCACTGGCGAATTAGTCTGTGCAGCGGGAACGACCTCGGACCAGCAGGGGCCGAGAAAACCACCGTCTCATGGGGTCCGTCACCCAAGGTCATGTAAAAATCCAGCATATATCTGGTGCTATCTCGGGTGCTATTTCAGATAGCGCACTAAACCAAAGTGAATTATCTGCAGGGGGTCCTGGCGCATGAATCTGTGCAGCGGGAACGACCTCGGTCCACCAGGGGCCGAGAAAACCACCGTCACATGGAGCCGGACACTCAGGGTCAGGGAAAAATCCAATATATATCTGATGATATCTCGGGTGCTATTCGAGATAGCGCAATAAATCAAAGTGAATTGTCTGCACGGGGCCCCGGCGCATGAATCTGTGCAGCCGGAACCACCTCTGACCACCAGGGGCCGAGAAAACCACCGTCTCATGGGGCCGGCCACGCAGGGTCAGGGGAAAATCCAATATGTATATGGTGATATCTCGGGTGCTATTACAGATACCGCAATAAATCAAAGTGAATTGTCTGCAGGGGGCCCCGGCGCATGAATCTGTGCAGCGGGAACGACCTCGGACCACCAGGGGCCGAGAAAACCACCGTCTCATGGGGTCGGACACTTAGGGTCAGGGAAAAATCTAATACATATCTGGTGATATCTCGGGTGCTATTCGAGATAGCGCAGTAAATCAAAGTGAATTATCTGCAGGGGGCCCCGGCGCATGAATCTGTGCAGCGGGAACGACCTCGGACCACCAGGGGCCGAGAAAACCACCGTCTCATGGGGCCGGCCACGCAGGGTCAGGGGAAAATCGAATATATATCTGGTGATATGTCTGGTGCTATTAGAGAAAGCGCAATAAATCAAAGTGCATTGTCTGTAGGAGGCACTGGCGCATGAATCTGTGCAGCGGGATCGACCTGGGACCACCAGGGGCCGAGAAAATCACCGTCTCATGGGGCCGGGCTGTCAGGGTCAGGGAAGAATCCAATATATATCTGGTGATATCTCGGGTTCTATTACAGATAGCGCGATAAATCAAAGTGCATTGTCTGCAGGTGGCCCTGGCGCATGCATCTGTGCAGCAGCAACGTCCTCGGACCACCAGGGGCCAAGAAAATTACAGATTTTCCATATCCGTCACCCCAGGTCATGTAAAAATCCAGCATATATCTGGTGATATCTCGGGTGCTATTAGAGATAGCGCAATAAATCAGCTTGCATTGTCTGTAGGAAGCCCTGGTGCATGCATCTGTGCAGCGGGAACGACCTCGGACCACCAGGGGCCGGGAAAACCACACTCTCATGGGGCCGGAGACTCAGAGTTAGGGAAAAATCCAATATATATCTGGTGATATCTCGGGTGCTATTACAGATAGCGCAATAAATCAAAGTGCATTATCTGTAGGAGGGCCTGGCGCATGAATCTGTGCAGCAGGAGCGACCTCGGACCACCAGGGGCCGAGAAAATTACAGATATTCGGAATCCGTCACCCAAGGTCATGTAAAAATCCAGCATTTATCTGGTGATATCTCGGGTGCTATTATAAATAGCGCAACAAATCAAAGTGAATTATCTGCAGTAGGCCCTGCCGCATGCATCTGTGCAGCGGGAACGACCTCGGATCACCAGGGTCCGAGAAAACCACCGTCTCATGGGGACGGACACTCAGGGTCTGGGGAAAATCCAATATATATCTGGTGATATCTCGGGTGCTATTAGAGATAGCGCAATAAACCAAAGTGCTTTGTCTGTAGGATGCCCTGGCGCATGAATCTGTGCAGCGGGAACGACCTCGGACCACCAGGGGCCGAGAAAACCACAGTCTCATGGCGCCGGACACTCAGGGTCGGGGAAAAATCCAATATATATCTGGTGATATCTCGGTTGCTATTAGAGATAGCGCAATAAATCAAAGTGCATTGTCTGTAGGATGCCCTGGCGCATGAATCTGTGCAGCGGGAACGACGTCTGACCACCAGGGGCCGAGAAAACCATCGTCTCATGGGGCCGGACACTCAGGGTCGGGGAAAAATACAATATATATCTGGTGATATCTCGGGTGCTATTAGAGATAGCGCAATAAACCAAAGTGCTTTGTCTGTAGGATGCCCTGGCGCATGAATCTGTGCAGCGGGAACGACCTCGGACCACCAGGGCCCGAGAAAACCACAGTCTCATGGCGCCGGACACTCAGGGTCGGGGAAAAATACAATATATATCTGGTGATATCTCGGGTGCTATTAGAGATAGCGCGATAAATCAAAGTGCATTGTCTGCAGGTGGCCCTGGCGCATGCATCTGTGCAGCAGCAACGTCCTCGGACCACCAGGGGCCAAGAAAATTACAGATTTTCCATATCCGTCACCCCAGGTCATGTAAAAATCCAGCATATATCTGGTGATATCTCGGGTGCTATTAGAGATAGCGCAATAAATCAGCTTGCATTGTCTGCAGGAGGCCCTGGCGCATGAATCTGTGCAGCGGGAACGACCTCGGACCACCAGGGGCCGAGAAAACCACAGTCTCATGGCGCCGGACACTCAGGTTCGGGGAAAAATACAATATATATCTGGTGATATCTCGGGTGCTATTAGAGATAGCGCGATAAATCAAAGTGAAATATCTGCAGGAGGCCCTGGCGCATGCATCTGTGCAGCGTGATCGACCTCGGACCACCAGGGGCCGAAAAACCATCGTCTCATGGGGCCGGACACTCAGGGTCAGGGAAAAATCAAATATATATGTGGTGATATCCTGGGTGCTATTAGTGATAGCGCAATAAATCGACGTGCATTGTCTGTAGGAGGCACTTTCGAATGAGTCTGTGCAGCAGGAACGACCTCGGACCACCAGGGGCCGAGAAAATTACAGATATTCGGAATCCGTCACCCAGGGTCATGTAAAAATCCAGAATTTATCTGGTGATATCTCGGGTGCTATTACAGATAGCGCAACAAATCAAAGTGAATTATCTGCAGTAGGCCCTGGCGCATGAATCTGTGCAGCGGGAACGACCTCGGACCACCAGGGGCCGAGAAAACCACCGTCTCATGGGGCCGGACACTCAGTGTTAGGGAAAAATCCAATATATATCTGGTGATATCTCGGGTGCTATTACAGATAGCGCGATAAATCAAAGTGCATTATCTGCAGGAGGCCCTGGCGCATGCATCTGTGCAGCAGCCACGACCTCGGACCACCAGGGGCCAAGAAAATTACAGATTTTCGGTATCCGTCACCCAAGGTCATGTAAAAATCCAGCATATATCTGGTGATATCTCGGGTGCTATTAGAGATAGCGAAATAAATCAGATTGCATTGTCTGCAGGAGGCCCTGGCGCATGAATCTGTGCAGCGGTATCTACCTCGGATCACCACGGTCCGAGAAAACCACCGTCTCATGGGGCCGGACACTCATGGTCGGGGAAAAATCCAATATGTATCTGGTGATATCTCGGGTGCTATTATAGATAGCGCAATAAATCAAAGTGTATTGTCTGTAGGAAGCCCTGGCTCATGCACCTGTGCAGCGGGAACGACCTCGGACCACCAGGGGCCGGGAAAACCACACTCTCATGGGGCCGGAGACTCAGGGTTAGGGAAAAATCCAATATATATCTGGTGATATCTCGGGTGCTATTACAGATAGCGCAATAAATCAAAGTGCATTGTCTGCAGGAGGCCCTGGCGCATGAATCGGTGCAGCGGTATCTACCTCGGTCCACCAGGGTCCGAGAAAATCACCGACACATGGGGCCGGGCACCCAGGGTCAGGGAAAAATCCAATATATATCTGGTGATATCTCGGGTGCTATTAGTGATAGCGCAATAAATCAAAGTGCATTGTCTGTAGGAGGCACTGGCGAATTAGTCTGTGCAGCGGGAACGACCTCGGACCAGCAGGGGCCGAGAAAACCACCGTCTCATGGGGTCCGTCACCAAGGTCATGTAAAAATCCAGCATATATCTGGTGCTATCTCGGGTGCTATTTCAGATAGCGCACTAAACCAAAGTGAATTATCTGCAGGGGGTCCTGGCGCATGAATCTGTGCAGCGGGAACGACCTCGGTCCACCAGGGGCCGAGAAAACCACCGTCACATGGAGCCGGACACTCAGGGTCAGGGAAAAATCCAATATATATCTGGTGATATCTCGGGTGCTATTCGAGATAGCGCAATAAATCAAAGTGAATTGTCTGCACGGGGCCCCGGCGCATGAATCTGTGCAGCCGGAACCACCTCGGACCACCAGGGGCCTAGAAAACCACCGTCTCATGGGGCCGGCCACGCAGGGTCAGGGGAAAATCCAATATGTATATGGTGATATCTCGGGTGCTATTACAGATACCGCAATAAATCAAAGTGAATTGTCTGCAGGGGGCCCCGGCGCATGAATCTGTGCAGCGGGAACGACCTCGGACCACCAGGGGCCGAGAAAACCACCGTCTCATGGGGTCGGACACTTAGGGTCAGGGAAAAATCTAATACATATCTGGTGATATCTCGGGTGCTATTCGAGATAGCGCAATAAATCAAAGTGAATTATCTGCAGGGGGCCCCGGCGCATGAATCTGTGCAGCGGGAACGACCTCGGACCACCAGGGGCCGAGAAAACCACAGTCTCATGGGGCCGGCCACGCAGGGTCAGGGGAAAATCGAATATATATCTGGTGATATGTCTGGTGCTATTAGAGAAAGCGCAATAAATCAAAGTGCATTGTCTGCAGGTGGCCCTGGCGCATGCATCTGTGCAGCAGCAACGTCCTCGGACCACCAGGGGCCAAGAAAATTACAGATTTTCCATATCCGTCACCCCAGGTCATGTAAAAATCCAGCATATATCTGGTGATATCTCGGGTGCTATTAGAGATAGCGCAATAAATCAGCTTGCATTGTCTGTAGGAAGCCCTGGCGCATGCATCTGTGCAGCGGGAACGACCTCGGACCACCAGGGGCCGGGAAAACCACACTCTCATGGGGCCGGAGACTCAGAGTTAGGGAAAAATCCAATATATATCTGGTGATATCTCGGGTGCTATTACAGATAGCGCAATAAATCAAAGTGCATTGTCTGTAGGAGGCTCTTTCGAATGAGTCTGTGCAGCAGGAGCGACCTCGGACCACCAGGGGCCGAGAAAATTACAGATATTCGGAATCCGTCACCCAAGGTCATAAAAAAATCCAGCATTTATCTGGTGATATCTCGGGTGCTATTATAAATAGCGCAACAAATCAAAGTGAATTATCTGCAGTAGGCCCTGGCGCATGAATCTGTGCAGCAGGAACGACCTCGGACCACCAGGGGCCGAGAAAACCACCGTCTCATGGGGCCGGGCACTCAGGGTCAGGGAAAAATCAAATATATATCTGGTGATATCCTGGGTGCTATTAGTGATAGCGCAATAAATCAACGTGCATTGTCTGTAGGAAGCCCTGGCGCATGCATCTGTGCAGCGGGAACGACCTCGGACCACCAGGGGCGGGGAAAACCACACTCTCATGGGGCCGGAGACTCAGGGTTAGGGAACAATCCAATATATATCTGGTGATATCTCGGGTGCTATTACAGATAGCGCAATAAATCAAAGTGCATTATCTGTAGGAGGGCCTGGCGCATGAATCTGTGCAGCGGGATCGACCTCGGACCACCAGGGGCCGAGAAAACCACCGACACATGGGGCCGGAGACTCAGGGTCAGGAAAAAATCCAATATATATCTGGTGATATCTCGGGTGCTATTAGTGATAGCGCAATAAATCAAAGTGCATTGTCTGTAGGAGGCACTGGTGAATGAGTCTGTGCAGCAGGAGCGACCTCGGACCACCAGGGGCCGAGAAAATTACAGATATTCGGAATCCGTCACCCAAGGTCATGTAAAAATCCAGCATTTATCTGGTGATATCTCGGGTGCTATTATAAATAGCGCAACAAATCAAAGTGAATTATCTGCAGTAGGCCCTGGCGCATGCATCGGTGCAGCGGGAACGACCTCGGATCACCAGGGTCCGAGAAAACCACCGTCTCATGGGGACGGACACTCAGGGTCTGGGGAAAATCCAATATATATCTGGTGATATCTCGGGTGCTATTAGAGATAGCGCAATAAACCAAAGTGCTTTGTCTGTAGGATGCCCTGGCGCATGAATCTGTGCAGCGGGAACGACCTCGGACCACCAGGGGCCGAGAAAACCACAGTCTCATGGCGCCGGACACTCAGGGTCGGGGAAAAATCCAATATATATCTGGTGATATCTCGGGTGCTATTAGAGATAGCGCGATAAATCAAAGTGCATTGTCTGCAGGAAGCCCTGGCGCATGCATCTGTGCAGCGGGAACGACCTAGGACCACCAGCGGCCTAGAAAACCACCGTCTCATTGGGCCGGACGCTCAGGGTCGGGGAAAAATCCAATATATATCTGGTGATATCTCGGGTGCTATTAGAGATAGCGCAATAAATCAAAGTGCATTGTCTGTAGGAGGCCCTGGCGCATGAATCTGTGCAGCGGGAACGACGTCTGACCACCAGGGGCCGAGAAAACCACCGTCTCATGGGGCCGGACACTCAGGGTCGGGGAAAAATACAATATATATCTGGTGATATCTCGGGTGCTATTAGAGATAGCGCGATAAATCAAAGGGAAATATCTGCAGGAGGCCCTGGCGCATGCATCTGTGCAGCGGGAACGACGTCGGTCCACCAGGGGCCGAGAAAACCACCGTCTCATGGGGCCGGACACTCAGGGTCGGGGAAAAATCCAATATATATCTGGTGATATCTCGCGAGCTATTACAGATAGCGCAATAAATCAAAGTGCATTATCTGTACGAGGGCCTGGCGCCTGAATCTGTGCAGCGTGATCGACCTCGGACCACCAGGGGCCGAGAAAACCACCGACACATGGGGCCGGAGACTCAAGGTTAGGGAAAAATCCAATATATATCTGGTAATATCTCGGGTTCTATAACAGATACTGCGATAAATCAAAGTGCATTGTCTGCAGGAGGCCCTGGCGCATGAATCTGTGCAGCGGTATCTACCTCGGATCACCACGGTCCGAGAAAATCACCGACACATGGGGCCGGGCACTCAGGGTCAGGGAAAAATCAAATATATATGTGGTGATATCCTGGGTGCTATTAGTGATAGCGCAATAAATCAACGTGCATTGTCTGTAGGAGGCACTTTCGAATGAGTCTGTGCAGCAGGAACGACCTCGGACCACCAGGGGCCGAGAAAATTACAGATATTCGGAATCCGTCACCCAGGGTCATGTAAAAATCCAGAATTTATCTGGTGATATCTCGGGTGCTATTATAAATAGCGCAACAAATCAAAGTGATTTATCTGCAGTAGGCCCTGGCGCATGCATCTGTGCAGCGGGAACGACCTCGGACCACCAGGGGCCGGGAAAACCACCGTCTCATGGGGCCGGACACTCAGGGTCAGGGGAAAATCCAATATATAACTGGTGATATCTCGGGTGCTGTTAGAGATAGCGCAATAAACCAAAGTGAATTATCTGCAGGAGGCCCTGGAGCATGAATCTGTGCAGCGGGAACGACCTCGGACCACCAGGGGCCGAGAAAACCACCGTCTCATGGGGCCGGACACTCAGGGTCAGGGAAAAATCCAATATATATCTGGTGGTATCTCGGGTGCTATTACAGATAGCGCAATAAATCAAAGTGAATTGTCTGCAGGAGGCCATGGCGCATGAATCGGTGCAGCGGGAACGACCTCGGACCACCAGGGGCCGAGAAAACCACCGTCTCATGGGGCCGGACACTCAGGGTCAGGGAAAAATCCATTATATATCTGGTGATATCTCGGCTGCTATTACAGATAGCGCAATAAACCAAAGTGAATTATCTGCAAGAGGCCCTGGCGCATGAATGTGTGCAGCGGGAACGATCTCGGACCAACAGGGGCCGAGAAAACCATCGACACATGGGGCCGCACTCCCAAGGTCATGTAAAAACACAGGATGTATCTGATGATATCTCGGGTGCTATTAGAGATGGCGCAATAAATCAAAGTGCATTGTCTGTAGGAGGCACTGGCGAATGAATCTGTGCAGCAGGAACGACCTCGGACCACCAGGGGCCGAGAAAATTACAGATATTCGGAATCCGTCACCCAAGGTCACGTAAAAATCCAGCATATATCTGGTGATATCTCGGGTGCTATTACAGATAGCGCAATAAACCAAAGTGTTTTGTGTGCGGAGGCCCTGTCGCATGAATCTGTGCAGCGGCAAGGACCTCGGACAACCAGGGGCCGAGAAAATCACCGTCTCATGGGGCCGGACTGTCAGGGTCAGGGAAAATCCAATATATATCTGGTGATATCTCGGGTGCTATTACAGATAGCGCAATAAATCAAAGTGCATTGTCTGCGGGAGGCCCTAGCGCATGAATCTGAGCTGCGGCAACGACCTCGGACCACCAGGGGCCGAGAAAACCACCGTCTCATGGGGCCGGACACTCAGGGTCGGGGAAAAATCAAATATATATCTGGTGATATCTCGGGTGCTATTAGAGATAGCGCAATAACTCAAAGTGCATTGTCTGCGGGAGGCCCTGGCGCATGAATCTGTGCTGCGGCAACGACCTCGGACCACGAGGGGCCGAGAAAACCACCGACACATGGGGCCGGACACTCAGGGTCATGTAAAAATCCAGCATATATCTGGTGATATCTCGGGTGCTATTAGAGATAGCGCAATAAATCAAAGTGCATTATCTGTAGGAGGCCCTGGCGCATGCATCTGTGCAGCGGGAACGACCTCGGACCACCAGGGGCCGAGAAAACCACCGTCGCATGGGGTCGGACACTCAGGGTCAGGGAAAAATCCAATATAAATCTGGTGATATCTCGGGTGCTATTACAGATAGCGCAATAAATCAAAGTGCATTGTCTGTAGGAGGCCCTGGTGCATGAATCTGTGTAGCGGGAACGACCTCGGACCACCAGGGGCCGAGAAAATCACAGTCTCATGGGTCCGGACACTACGGGTCAGCGAAAAATCCAATATATATCTGGTTATATCTCGGGTGCTATTACAGATAGCGCAATAAATCAAAGAGCATTTTCTGTAGCAGTCCCTGGCGCATGAATGTGTGCAGCGGGATCGACCTCGGACCACCAGGGGCCGAGAAAATCACCGTCTCATAGGGCCGGACACTCAGGCTCGGGGAAAAATCCAATATATATGTGGAGATATCTCGGGTGCTATTAGAGATAGCGCAATAAACCAAACTGAATTATATGCAGGAGGCCCCGGCGCATGAATCTGTGCAGCGGGAACGACCTCGGACCACCAGGGGCCGAGAAAACCACAGTCTCATGGGGCCGGCCACGCAGGGTCAGGGGAAAATCGAATATATATCTGGTGATATGTCTGGTGCTATTAGAGAAAGCGCAATAAATCAAAGTGCATTGTCTGCAGGTGGCCCTGGCGCATGCATCTGTGCAGCAGCAACGTCCTCGGACCACCAGGGGCCAAGAAAATTACAGATTTTCCATATCCGTCACCCCAGGTCATGTAAAAATCCAGCATATATCTGGTGATATCTCGGGTGCTATTAGAGATAGCGCAATAAATCAGCTTGCATTGTCTGTAGGAAGCCCTGGCGCATGCATCTGTGCAGCGGGAACGACCTCGGACCACCAGGGGCCGGGAAAACCACACTCTCATGGGGCCGGAGACTCAGAGTTAGGGAAAAATCCAATATATATCTGGTGATATCTCGGGTGCTATTACAGATAGCGCAATAAATCAAAGTGCATTGTCTGTAGGAGGCTCTTTCGAATGAGTCTGTGCAGCAGGAGCGACCTCGGACCACCAGGGGCCGAGAAAATTACAGATATTCGGAATCCGTCACCCAAGGTCATAAAAAAATCCAGCATTTATCTGGTGATATCTCGGGTGCTATTATAAATAGCGCAACAAATCAAAGTGAATTATCTGCAGTAGGCCCTGGCGCATGAATCTGTGCAGCAGGAACGACCTCGGACCACCAGGGGCCGAGAAAACCACCGTCTCATGGGGCCGGGCACTCAGGGTCAGGGAAAAATCAAATATATATCTGGTGATATCCTGGGTGCTATTAGTGATAGCGCAATAAATCAACGTGCATTGTCTGTAGGAAGCCCTGGCGCATGCATCTGTGCAGCGGGAACGACCTCGGACCACCAGGGGCGGGGAAAACCACACTCTCATGGGGCCGGAGACTCAGGGTTAGGGAACAATCCAATATATATCTGGTGATATCTCGGGTGCTATTACAGATAGCGCAATAAATCAAAGTGCATTATCTGTAGGAGGGCCTGGCGCATGAATCTGTGCAGCGGGATCGACCTCGGACCACCAGGGGCCGAGAAAACCACCGACACATGGGGCCGGAGACTCAGGGTCAGGAAAAAATCCAATATATATCTGGTGATATCTCGGGTGCTATTAGTGATAGCGCAATAAATCAAAGTGCATTGTCTGTAGGAGGCACTGGTGAATGAGTCTGTGCAGCAGGAGCGACCTCGGACCACCAGGGGCCGAGAAAATTACAGATATTCGGAATCCGTCACCCAAGGTCATGTAAAAATCCAGCATTTATCTGGTGATATCTCGGGTGCTATTATAAATAGCGCAACAAATCAAAGTGAATTATCTGCAGTAGGCCCTGGCGCATGCATCGGTGCAGCGGGAACGACCTCGGATCACCAGGGTCCGAGAAAACCACCGTCTCATGGGGACGGACACTCAGGGTCTGGGGAAAATCCAATATATATCTGGTGATATCTCGGGTGCTATTAGAGATAGCGCAATAAACCAAAGTGCTTTGTCTGTAGGATGCCCTGGCGCATGAATCTGTGCAGCGGGAACGACCTCGGACCACCAGGGGCCGAGAAAACCACAGTCTCATGGCGCCGGACACTCAGGGTCGGGGAAAAATCCAATATATATCTGGTGATATCTCGGGTGCTATTAGAGATAGCGCGATAAATCAAAGTGCATTGTCTGCAGGAAGCCCTGGCGCATGCATCTGTGCAGCGGGAACGACCTAGGACCACCAGCGGCCTAGAAAACCACCGTCTCATTGGGCCGGACGCTCAGGGTCGGGGAAAAATCCAATATATATCTGGTGATATCTCGGGTGCTATTAGAGATAGCGCAATAAATCAAAGTGCATTGTCTGTAGGAGGCCCTGGCGCATGAATCTGTGCAGCGGGAACGACGTCTGACCACCAGGGGCCGAGAAAACCACCGTCTCATGGGGCCGGACACTCAGGGTCGGGGAAAAATACAATATATATCTGGTGATATCTCGGGTGCTATTAGAGATAGCGCGATAAATCAAAGGGAAATATCTGCAGGAGGCCCTGGCGCATGCATCTGTGCAGCGGGAACGACGTCGGTCCACCAGGGGCCGAGAAAACCACCGTCTCATGGGGCCGGACACTCAGGGTCGGGGAAAAATCCAATATATATCTGGTGATATCTCGCGAGCTATTACAGATAGCGCAATAAATCAAAGTGCATTATCTGTACGAGGGCCTGGCGCCTGAATCTGTGCAGCGTGATCGACCTCGGACCACCAGGGGCCGAGAAAACCACCGACACATGGGGCCGGAGACTCAAGGTTAGGGAAAAATCCAATATATATCTGGTAATATCTCGGGTTCTATAACAGATACTGCGATAAATCAAAGTGCATTGTCTGCAGGAGGCCCTGGCGCATGAATCTGTGCAGCGGTATCTACCTCGGATCACCACGGTCCGAGAAAATCACCGACACATGGGGCCGGGCACTCAGGGTCAGGGAAAAATCAAATATATATGTGGTGATATCCTGGGTGCTATTAGTGATAGCGCAATAAATCAACGTGCATTGTCTGTAGGAGGCACTTTCGAATGAGTCTGTGCAGCAGGAACGACCTCGGACCACCAGGGGCCGAGAAAATTACAGATATTCGGAATCCGTCACCCAGGGTCATGTAAAAATCCAGAATTTATCTGGTGATATCTCGGGTGCTATTATAAATAGCGCAACAAATCAAAGTGATTTATCTGCAGTAGGCCCTGGCGCATGCATCTGTGCAGCGGGAACGACCTCGGACCACCAGGGGCCGGGAAAACCACCGTCTCATGGGGCCGGACACTCAGGGTCAGGGGAAAATCCAATATATAACTGGTGATATCTCGGGTGCTGTTAGAGATAGCGCAATAAACCAAAGTGAATTATCTGCAGGAGGCCCTGGAGCATGAATCTGTGCAGCGGGAACGACCTCGGACCACCAGGGGCCGAGAAAACCACCGTCTCATGGGGCCGGACACTCAGGGTCAGGGAAAAATCCAATATATATCTGGTGGTATCTCGGGTGCTATTACAGATAGCGCAATAAATCAAAGTGAATTGTCTGCAGGAGGCCATGGCGCATGAATCGGTGCAGCGGGAACGACCTCGGACCACCAGGGGCCGAGAAAACCACCGTCTCATGGGGCCGGACACTCAGGGTCAGGGAAAAATCCATTATATATCTGGTGATATCTCGGCTGCTATTACAGATAGCGCAATAAACCAAAGTGAATTATCTGCAAGAGGCCCTGGCGCATGAATGTGTGCAGCGGGAACGATCTCGGACCAACAGGGGCCGAGAAAACCATCGACACATGGGGCCGCACTCCCAAGGTCATGTAAAAACACAGGATGTATCTGATGATATCTCGGGTGCTATTAGAGATGGCGCAATAAATCAAAGTGCATTGTCTGTAGGAGGCACTGGCGAATGAATCTGTGCAGCAGGAACGACCTCGGACCACCAGGGGCCGAGAAAATTACAGATATTCGGAATCCGTCACCCAAGGTCACGTAAAAATCCAGCATATATCTGGTGATATCTCGGGTGCTATTACAGATAGCGCAATAAACCAAAGTGTTTTGTGTGCGGAGGCCCTGTCGCATGAATCTGTGCAGCGGCAAGGACCTCGGACAACCAGGGGCCGAGAAAATCACCGTCTCATGGGGCCGGACTGTCAGGGTCAGGGAAAATCCAATATATATCTGGTGATATCTCGGGTGCTATTACAGATAGCGCAATAAATCAAAGTGCATTGTCTGCGGGAGGCCCTAGCGCATGAATCTGAGCTGCGGCAACGACCTCGGACCACCAGGGGCCGAGAAAACCACCGTCTCATGGGGCCGGACACTCAGGGTCGGGGAAAAATCAAATATATATCTGGTGATATCTCGGGTGCTATTAGAGATAGCGCAATAACTCAAAGTGCATTGTCTGCGGGAGGCCCTGGCGCATGAATCTGTGCTGCGGCAACGACCTCGGACCACGAGGGGCCGAGAAAACCACCGACACATGGGGCCGGACACTCAGGGTCATGTAAAAATCCAGCATATATCTGGTGATATCTCGGGTGCTATTAGAGATAGCGCAATAAATCAAAGTGCATTATCTGTAGGAGGCCCTGGCGCATGCATCTGTGCAGCGGGAACGACCTCGGACCACCAGGGGCCGAGAAAACCACCGTCGCATGGGGTCGGACACTCAGGGTCAGGGAAAAATCCAATATAAATCTGGTGATATCTCGGGTGCTATTACAGATAGCGCAATAAATCAAAGTGCATTGTCTGTAGGAGGCCCTGGTGCATGAATCTGTGTAGCGGGAACGACCTCGGACCACCAGGGGCCGAGAAAATCACAGTCTCATGGGTCCGGACACTACGGGTCAGCGAAAAATCCAATATATATCTGGTTATATCTCGGGTGCTATTACAGATAGCGCAATAAATCAAAGAGCATTTTCTGTAGCAGTCCCTGGCGCATGAATGTGTGCAGCGGGATCGACCTCGGACCACCAGGGGCCGAGAAAATCACCGTCTCATAGGGCCGGACACTCAGGCTCGGGGAAAAATCCAATATATATGTGGAGATATCTCGGGTGCTATTAGAGATAGCGCAATAAACCAAACTGAATTATATGCAGGAGGCCCTGGCGCATGAATCTGTTCAGCGGGATCGACCTCGGACAACGAGGGACCGAGAAAACCATCGACACATGGGGCCGGACTGTCAGGGTCAAGGAAAAACCCAATATAATCTGGTGATATCTCGGGTGCTATTAGAGATAGCGAAATAAATCAAAGTGCATTGACTGCAGGAGGCCCTGGCGCATGAATCTGTGCAGCGGGAACGACCACGGACCACCAGGGGCCGAGAAAACCACCGTCGCATGGGGTCGGACACTCAGGGTCAGGGAAAAATCCAATATAAATCTGGTGATATCTCGGGTGCTATTACAGATAGCGCAATAAATCAAAGTGCATTGTCTGTAGGAGGCCCTGGTGCATGAATCTGTGCAGCTGGAACGACCTCGGATCACCAGGGTCCGAGAAAACCACCGTCTCATGGGGCCGGACACTCAGGGTCGGGGGAAAATTCAATATATATCTGGTGATATCTCGGGTGCTATTACAGATAGCGCAATAAATCAATGTGCATTTTCTGTAGGAGGCCCTGGCGCATGAATCTGTGCAGCGGGAACGACCTCGGACCACCAGGGGCCGAGAAAACCACAGTCTCATGGGTCCGGACTGTCAGGGTCAGGGAAAAATCCAATATATATCTGGTGATATCTGGGATGCTATTAGAGATAGCGCAATAAACCAAAGTGAATTATCTGCAGGGGGCCCTGGCGCATGAATCTGTGCAGCGGGAACGACCTCGGATCCCCAGGGGCGGAGAAAACCACCGACACATGGGGCCGGACTGTCAGGGTCGGGGAAAAATCCAATATATATCTGGTGATATCTCGGGTGCTATTAGAGATAGCGCAATAAACAGAAATGAATTATCTGCAGGAGGCCCTGGCGCATGAATCTGTGCAGCGGGAACGACCTCGGACCACTAGGGGACGAGAAAACCACCCTCTGATGAGGTCGGACACTCAGGGTCGGGGAAAAATCCAATATATATCTGGTGATATCTCGGGTGCTGTTAGAGATAGGGCAATAAATCAAAGTGCATTGTCTGTAGGAGGCCCTGGCGCATGAATCTGTGCAGCTCGGACGACCTCGGAACACCAGGGGCCGAGAAAACCACAGTCACATGGGGCCGGACACTCAGGGTCAGGGGAAAATCCAATATATATCTGGTGATATCTCGGGTGCTATTACAGATAGCGCAATAAATCAAAGTGCATTGTCTGTAGGAGGCCCTGGCGCATGAATCTGTGCAGCTCGAACGACCTCGGACCACCAGGGGCCGAGAAAACCACCGTCTCATGGGGCCGGACACTCAGGGTCAGGGGAAAATCCAATATATATCTGGTGATATCTCGGGTGCTCTTACAGACAGCGCAATAAATCAAAGTGCATTGTCTGTAGGAGGCCCTGGAGCGTGAATCTGTGCAGCGTGATCGACCTAGGACCACCAGGGGCCGAGAAAACCACCGTCTCATGGGGTCGCACACTCAGGGTCGGGGAAAAATCCCATATACATCTGGTGATATCTCGAGTGCTATTACAGATAGCGCAACAAATCAACGTGCATTGTCTGTAGGAGGCCCTGGCGAATGAATCTGTGCAGCGGGGTCGACCTCGAACCACCAGGGGCCGAGAAAACCACCGTCTCATGGGGTCGGACACTCAGGGTCAGGGAAAAATCCAACATATATCTGGTGATATCTCGGGTGCTATTAGAGATAGCGCAATAAACCAAAGTGCATTGTCTGTAGGAGGACCTGGCCCATGAATCTGTACAGCGGAAACGACCTCGGACCACCAGGGGCCGAGAAAACTACCGTCTCATGGGGCCGGACTGTCAGGGTTAGGGAAAAATCCGATATATATCTGCTGATATCTCGTGTGCTATTAGAGATAGCGCAATAAATCAAAGTGCATTGTCTGTAGGAGGCCCTGGCGAATGAATTGGTGCAGCAGGAACGACCTCGGTCCACCAGGCGCCGAGAAAATTACAGATATTCGGAATCCGTCGCCCAAGGTCATGTAAAAATCCAGCATACATCTGGTGATATCTCGGGTGCTATTAGAGATAGCGCAATAAACCAAAGTGCATTGTCTGTAGGAGGCCCTGGCGCATGAATCTGTGCAGCGGGAACGACCACGGACCACCAGGTGCCGAGAAATCTACCGTCTCATGGGGCCGGACACTCAGGGTCAGCGGAAAATCCAATATATATCTGGTGATATCTCGGGTGCTATTACAGATAGCGCAATAAATCAAAGTGCATTGTCTGTAGGAGGGCCTGAAGCGTGAATCTGTGCAATGGGATCGACCTAGGACCACCAGGGGCTGAGAAAACAACCGTCTCATGGGGTCTGACACTCAGGGTCGGGGAAAAATCCCATATACATCTGGTGATATCTCGAGTGCTATTACAGATAGCGCAATAAATCAACGTGCATTGTCTGTAGGAGGCCCTAGCGCATGAATCTGTGCAGCGGAAACGACCTCGGACCACCAGTGGCCGAGAAAACCACCGTCTCATGGTGTCGGACACTCAGGGTCAGGGAAAAATCCAACATATATCTGGTGATATCTCGGGTGCTATTACAGATAGCGCAATAAATCAGAGTGGATTGTCTGTAGGAGGCCCTGGCGCATGAATCTGTGCAGCGGGATCGACCTCGGACCACTAGGGGCCGAGAAAATCACCGTCTCATGGGGCCGGACTGTCAGGGTTAGGGAAAAATCCGATATATATCTGGTGATATCTCGTGTGCTATTAGAGATAGCGCAATAAATCAAAGTGCATTGTCTGTAGGAGGCCCTGGCGAATGAATGGGTGCAGCAGGAACAACCTCGGACCACCAGGGGCCGAGAAAACCACAGTCTCATGGGGTCGGACACTCAGGGTCGGGGAAAAATTCAATATATATCTGGTGATATCTCGGGTGCTCTTACAGACAGCGCAATAAATCAAAGTGCATTGTCTGTAGGAGGGCCTGAAGCGTGAATCTGTGCAATGGGATCGACCTAGGACCACCAGGGGCTGAGAAAACAACCGTCTCATGGGGTCTGACACTCAGGGTCGGGGAAAAATCCCATATACATCTGGTGATATCTCGAGTGCTATTACAGATAGAGCAACAAATCAACGTGCATTGTCTGTAGGAGGCGCTGGCCCATGAATCTGTGCAGCGGGATCGACCTCGAACCACCAGGGGCCGAGAAAACCACCGTCTCATGGGGTCGGGCACTCAGGGTCAGGGAAAAATCCAATATATATCAGGTGATATCTCGGGTGCTATTAGGGATAGCGAAATAAATCAAAGTGCATTGTCTGTAGGAGGCCCTGGCGCATGAATCTGGCCAGCGGGAAGGACCTCGAAACACGAGGGGCCGAGAAAACCACAGTCTCATGGGGCCGGACACTCAGGGTCAGGGCAAAATGCAATATATATCTGGTGATATCTCGGGTGCCATTAGAGATAGCGCAATAAATCAAAGTGCGTTGTCTGTAGAATGCCCTGGCGCATGAATTGGTGCAGCAGGAACGACCTCGGACCACCAGGCGCCGAGAAAATTACAGAAATTCGGAATCCGTCGCCCAAGGTCATGTAAAAATCCAGCATACATCTGGTGATATCTCGGGTGCTATTAGAGATAGCGCAATAAACCAAAGTGCATTGTCTGTAGGAGGCCCTGGCGCATGAATCTGTGCAGCGGGAACGACCTCGGACCACCAGGGGCCGAGAAAACTACCGTCTCATGGGGCCGGACTGTCAGGGTTAGGGAAAAATCCGATATATATCTGCTGATATCTCGTGTGCTATTAGAGATAGCGCAATAAATCAAAGTGCATTGTCTGTAGGAGGCCCTGGCGAATGAATTGGTGCAGCAGGAACGACCTCGGTCCACCAGGCGCCGAGAAAATTACAGATATTCGGAATCCGTCGCCCAAGGTCATGTAAAAATCCAGCATACATCTGGTGATATCTCGGGTGCTATTAGAGATAGCGCAATAAACCAAAGTGCATTGTCTGTAGGAGGCCCTGGCGCATGAATCTGTGCAGCGGGAACGACCACGGACCACCAGGTGCCGAGAAATCTACCGTCTCATGGGGCCGGACACTCAGGGTCAGCGGAAAATCCAATATATATCTGGCGATATCTCGGGTGCTATTACAGATAACGCAATAAATCAAAGTGCATGGTCTGTAGGAGACCCTGGCGCATGAATCTGCCCAGCGGGAACGACCTCGGACCACCGGGGGCCGAGAAAACCACCGCCTCATGGGGCCGGACACTCAGGGTCAGGGAAAAATCCAATATATATCTGGTGATATCTCGGGTGCTATTACAGATAGCGCAATAAATCAACGTGCATTGTCTGTAGGAGGCCCTGGCGCATGAGTCTGGCCAGCGGGAACGACCTCGGACCACCAGCGGCCGAGAAAACCGTCTCATGGGGCCGGACACTCAGGGTCGGGGAAAAATCCAATATATATCTGGTGATATCTCGGGTGCTATTACATATAGCGCAATAAATCAAAGTGCATTGTCTGTAGGAGGCACTGGCAAATAAATCTGTGCAGCAGGAACGACCTCGGACCACCAGGGGCCGAGAAAACCACAGTCTCATGGATCCGGACACTCAGGGTCAGGGAAAAATCCAATACATATCTGGTGATATCTCGGGTGCTGTTACAGACAGCGCAGTAGATCAAAGTGCATTGTCTGTAGGAGGCCCTGGCGCATTAATCTGTGCAGCGGGAACGACCTCCGACCACCAGGGGCCGAGTAAACCACCGTCTCATGGGGCCGGACACTCAGGGTCAGGGAAAAATCCAATATATATCCGGTGATATCTCGGGTGCTATTACAGATAGCGCAATAAATCAAAGTGCATTGTCCGTAGGAGGCCCTGGCGCATGAATCTGTGCAGAGGGAACGACCTCGGACCACCAGAGGCTGAGAAAATTACAGATTTTCGGTATCCGCCACCCAAAGTCATGTAAAAATCCAGCATATATATGGAGGTTTCTCGGGTGCTATTACAGATAGCGCAATAAATCAAAGTGCACTGTCTGTAGGAGGCCCTGGCGCATGAATCTGGGCAGCGGGAACGACCTCGGACCACCAGGGGCCGAGAAAATCACCGTCTAACAGGGCCGGACACTCAGGCTCAGGGGAAAATCCAATATATATCTGGCGATATCTCGGGTGCTATTACAGATAACGCAATAAATCAAAGTGCATGGTCTGTAGGAGACCCTGGCGCATGAATCTGCCCAGCGGGAACGACCTCGGACCACCAGGGGCCGAGAAAACCACAGTCTCATGGATCCGGACACTCAGGGTCAGGGAAAAATCCAATATATATCTGGTGATATCTCGGGTGCTATTAGAGATAGCGCAATAAACCAAAGTGAATTATCTGCAGGAGGCCCTGGCGCATGCATCTGTGCAGCGGGAACGACCTCGGACCACCAGGGGCCGAGAAAGCCACCGCCTCATGGGGCCGGACACTCAGGGTCAGGGAAAAATCCAATATATATCTGGTGATATCTTGGGTGCTATTAGAGATAGCGCAATAAACCAAAGTGAATTATCTGTAGGAGGCCCTGGCGTATGCATCTGTGCAGCGGGAACGACCTCCGACCACCAGGGGCCGAGACAACCACCGTCTCATAGGGCCGGACACTCAGGGTCAGGGAAAAATCCAATATATATCTGGTGATATCTCGGGTGCTATTGGAGATAGCGCAATAAACCAAATTGAATTATCTGCAGGAGGACCTGGCGCATGAATCTGTGCAGCGGGAACGACCTCGGACCACCACGGGCCGAGAAAACCACCGTCTCATGGGGCAGGACACTCAGGGTCAGGGAAAAATCCAATATATATTTGGTTATATCTCGGGTGCTATTACAGACAGCGCAACAAATCAAAGTGCATTGTCTGTAGGAGGCCCTGGCGCATGAATCTGGGCAGCGGGAACGACCTCGGACCACCAGGGGCCGAGAAGACCACCGTCTCATGGGGCCGGACACTCAGGGTCAGGGGAAAATCCAATATATATCTGGTGATATCTCGGGTGCTATTACAGATAGCGCAATAAATCAAAGTGCATTGTCTGTAGGAGGCCCTGGCGCATGATTCTGTGCAGCGGGAACGACGTCGGACCACCAGGGGCCGGGAAAACCACCGTCTCATGGGGCCGGACACTCAGGGTCAGGGAAAAATCCAATATATATCTGGTGATATCTCGGGTGCTATTACAGATAGCGCAATAAATCAAAGTGCATTGTCTGTAGGAGGCCCTGGCGCATGAGCCTGGCCAGCGGGAACGACCTCGGACCACCAGCGGCCGAGAAAACCGTCTCATGGGGCCGGACACTCAGGGTCGGGGAAAAATCCAATATATATCTGGTGATATCTCGGGTGCTATTACAGATAGCGCAATAAATCAAAGTGCATTGTCTGTAGGAGGCACTGGCAAATAAATCTGTGCAGCAGGAACGACCTCGGACCACCAGGGGCCGAGAAAACCACAGTCTCATGGATCCGGACACTCAGGGTCAGGGAAAAATCCAATATATATCTGGTGATATCTCGGGTGCTATTAGAGATAGCGCAATAAACCAAAGTGAATTATCTGCAGGAGGCCCTGGCGCATGCATCTGTGCAGCGGGAACGACCTCGGACCACCACGGGCCGAGAAAACCACCGACACATGGTGCCGGACACACAAGGTCATGTAATAATCCAGGATGTATCTGATGATATCTCGGGTGCTATTAGAGATAGCGCGATATATCAAAGTGCATTGTCTGCAGGAGGCCCTGGCGCATGACTCTGTGCAGCGGGAACGACGTCGGACCACCAGGGGCCGAGAAAACCACCGTCTTATGGGGCCGGACACTCAGGGTCAGGGAAAAATCCAATATATATCTGGTGATATCTCGGGTGCTATTACAGATAGCGCAATAAATCAAAGTGCATTGTCTGTAGGAGGCCCTGGCGCATGAGTCTGGCCAGCGGGAACGACCTCGGACCACCAGCGGCCGAGAAAACAACCGTCTCATGGGGCCGGACACTCAGGGTCGGGGAAAAATCCAATATATATCTGGTGATATCTCGGGTGCTATTAGAGATAGCGCAATAAATCAAAGTGCATTGTCTGTAGGAGGCCCTGGCGCATGAATCTGTGCTGCGGCAACGACCTCGGACCACCAGCGGCCAAGAAAACCACCGTCTCATGGGGCCGGACACTCAGGGTCGGGGAAAAATCCGATATATATCTGGTGATATCTCGGGTGCTATTAGAGATAGCGCAATAAATCAAAGTGCATTGTCTGTAGGAGGCACTGGCGAATGAATCTGTGCAGCAGGAACGACCTCGGACCACCAGGGGCCGAGAAAATTACTGATATTCGGAATCCGTCACCCAAGGTCATGTAAAAATCCAATATATATCCGGTGATATCTCGGGTGCTATTACAGATAGCGCAATAAATCAAAGTGCATTGTCCGTAGGAGGCCCTGGCGCATGAATCTGTGCAGAGGGAACGACCTCGGACCACCAGAGGCCGAGAAAATTACAGATTTTCGGTATCCGCCACCCAAAGTCATGTAAAAATCCAGCATATATATGGAGCTTTCTCGGGTGCTATTACAGATAGAGCAATAGATCAAAGTGCACTGTCTGTAGGAGGCCCTGGCGCATGAATCTGGGCAGCGGGAACGACCTCGGACCACCAGGGGCCGAGAAAATCACCGTCTAACAGGGCCGGACACTCAGGCTCAGGGGAAAATCCAATATATATCTGGCGATATCTCGGGTGCTATTACAGATAACGCAATAAATCAAAGTGCATGGTCTGTAGGAGACCCTGGCGCATGAATCTGCCCAGCGGGAACGACCTCGGACCACCGGGGGCCGAGAAAACCACCGCCTCATGGGGCCGGACACTCAGGGTCAGGGAAAAATCCAATATATATCTGGTGATATCTCGGGTGCTATTACAGATAGCGCAATAAATCAAAGTGCATTGTCTGTAGGAGGCCCTGGCGCATGAGTCTGGCCAGCGGGAACGACCTCGGACCACCAGCGGCCGAGAAAACCGTCTCATGGGGCCGGACACTCAGGGTCGGGGAAAAATCCAATATATATCTGGTGATATCTCGGGTGCTATTACAGATAGCGCAATAAATCAAAGTGCATTGTCTGTAGGAGGCACTGGCAAATAAATCTGTGCAGCAGGAACGACCTCGGACCACCAGGGGCCGAGAAAACCACAGTCTCATGGATCCGGACACTCAGGGTCAGGGAAAAATCCAATACATATCTGGTGATATCTCGGGTGCTGTTACAGACAGCGCAGTAGATCAAAGTGCATTGTCTGTAGGAGGCCCTGGCGCATTAATCTGTGCAGCGGGAACGACCTCCGACCACCAGGGGCCGAGTAAACCACCGTCTCATGGGGCCGGACACTCAGGGTCAGGGAAAAATCCAATATATATCCGGTGATATCTCGGGTGCTATTACAGATAGCGCAATAAATCAAAGTGCATTGTCCGTAGGAGGCCCTGGCGCATGAATCTGTCCAGAGGGAACGACCTCGGACCACCAGAGGCTGAGAAAATTACAGATTTTCGGTATCCGCCACCCAAAGTCATGTAAAAATCCAGCATATATATGGAGGTTTCTCGGGTGCTATTACAGATAGCGCAATAAATCAAAGTGCACTGTCTGTAGGAGGCCCTGGCGCATGAATCTGGGCAGCGGGAACGACCTCGGACCACCAGGGGCCGAGAAAATCACCGTCTAACAGGGCCGGACACTCAGGCTCAGGGGAAAATCCAATATATATCTGGCGATATCTCGGGTGCTATTACAGATAACGCAATAAATCAAAGTGCATGGTCTGTAGGAGACCCTGGCGCATGAATCTGCCCAGCGGGAACGACCTCGGACCACCAGGGGCCGAGAAAACCACAGTCTCATGGATCCGGACACTCAGGGTCAGGGAAAAATCCAATATATATCTGGTGATATCTCGGGTGCTATTAGAGATAGCGCAATAAACCAAAGTGAATTATCTGCAGGAGGCCCTGGCGCATGCATCTGTGCAGCGGGAACGACCTCGGACCACCAGGGGCCGAGAAAGCCACCGCCTCATGGGGCCGGACACTCAGGGTCAGGGAAAAATCCAATATATATCTGGTGATATCTTGGGTGCTATTAGAGATAGCGCAATAAACCAAAGTGAATTATCTGTAGGAGGCCCTGGCGTATGCATCTGTGCAGCGGGAACGACCTCCGACCACCAGGGGCCGAGACAACCACCGTCTCATAGGGCCGGACACTCAGGGTCAGGGAAAAATCCAATATATATCTGGTGATATCTCGGGTGCTATTGGAGATAGCGCAATAAACCAAATTGAATTATCTGCAGGAGGACCTGGCGCATGAATCTGTGCAGCGGGAACGACCTCGGACCACCACGGGCCGAGAAAACCACCGTCTCATGGGGCAGGACACTCAGGGTCAGGGAAAAATCCAATATATATTTGGTTATATCTCGGGTGCTATTACAGACAGCGCAACAAATCAAAGTGCATTGTCTGTAGGAGGCCCTGGCGCATGAATCTGGGCAGCGGGAACGACCTCGGACCACCAGGGGCCGAGAAGACCACCGTCTCATGGGGCCGGACACTCAGGGTCAGGGGAAAATCCAATATATATCTGGTGATATCTCGGGTGCTATTACAGATAGCGCAATAAATCAAAGTGCATTGTCTGTAGGAGGCCCTGGCGCATGATTCTGTGCAGCGGGAACGACGTCGGACCACCAGGGGCCGGGAAAACCACCGTCTCATGGGGCCGGACACTCAGGGTCAGGGAAAAATCCAATATATATCTGGTGATATCTCGGGTGCTATTACAGATAGCGCAATAAATCAAAGTGCATTGTCTGTAGGAGGCCCTGGCGCATGAGCCTGGCCAGCGGGAACGACCTCGGACCACCAGCGGCCGAGAAAACCGTCTCATGGGGCCGGACACTCAGGGTCGGGGAAAAATCCAATATATATCTGGTGATATCTCGGGTGCTATTACAGATAGCGCAATAAATCAAAGTGCATTGTCTGTAGGAGGCACTGGCAAATAAATCTGTGCAGCAGGAACGACCTCGGACCACCAGGGGCCGAGAAAACCACAGTCTCATGGATCCGGACACTCAGGGTCAGGGAAAAATCCAATATATATCTGGTGATATCTCGGGTGCTATTAGAGATAGCGCAATAAACCAAAGTGAATTATCTGCAGGAGGCCCTGGCGCATGCATCTGTGCAGCGGGAACGACCTCGGACCACCACGGGCCGAGAAAACCACCGCCTCATGGGGCCGGACACTCAGGGTCAGGGAAAAATCCAATATATATCTGGTGATATCTTGGGTGCTATTAGAGATAGCGCAATAAACCAAAGTGAATTATCTGTAGGAGGCCCTGGCGTATGCATCTGTGCAGCGGGAACGACCTCCGACCACCAGGCGCCGAGACAACCACCGTCTCATAGGGCCGGACACTCAGGGTCGGGGAAAAATCCAATATATATCTGGTGATATCTCGGGTGCTATTAGAGATAGCGCAATAAATCAAAGTGCATTGTCTGTAGGAGGCACTGGCGAATGAATCTGGGCAGCGGGAACGACCTCGGACCACCAGGGACCGAGAAGACCACCGTCTCATGGGGCCGGACACTCAGGGTCAGGGAAAAATCCAATACATATCTGGTGATATCTCGGGTGCTGTTACAGACAGCGCAGTAGATCAAAGTGCATTGTCTGTAGGAGGCCCTGGCGCATGAATCTATGCAGCGGGAACGACCTCCGACCACCAGGGGCCGGGTAAACCACCGTCTCATGGGGCCGGACACTCAGGGTCAGGGAAAAATCCAATATATATCCGGTGATATCTCGGGTGCTATTAGAGATAGCGCAATAAATCAAAGTGCATTGTCTGTAGGAGGCCCTGGCGCATGAATCTGGGCAGCGGGAACGACCTCGGACCACCAGGGGCCGAGAAAATCACCGTCTAACAGGGCCGGACACTCAGGCTCAGGGGAAAATCCAATATATATCTGGCGATATCTCGGGTGCTATTACAGATAACGCAATAAATCAAAGTGCATGGTCTGTAGGAGACCCTGGCGCATGAATCTGCCCAGCGGGAACGACCTCGGACCACCAGGGGCCGAGAAAACCACAGTCTCATGGATCCGGACACTCAGGGTCAGGGGAAAATCCAATATATATCTGGTGATATTAGATATAGCGCAATAAATCAAAGTGCATTGTCTGTAGGAGGCACTGGCGAATGAATCTGTGCAGCAGGAACGACCTCGGACCACCAGGGGCCGAGAAAATTACTGATAATCGGAATCCGTCACCCAAGGTCATGTAAAAATCCAGCATATATCTGGTGATATCTCGGGTGCTATTACAGATAGCGCAATAAACCAAAGTGAATTGTCTGCAGGAGGCCCTGGCTCATGAATCTGTGCAGCGGGAACGACCTCGGACGACCAGGCGCCGAGAAAACCACCGTCTCATGAGGCCGGCCACTCAGGGTCGGGGAAAAATCCAATATATATCTGGTGATATCTCGGGTGCTATTAGAGATAGCGCAATAAACCAAAGTGAATTATCTGCAGGAGGCCCTAGCGCATGCATCTGTGCAGCAGGAACGACCTCGGACCACCAGGGGCCGAGAAAACCACCGCCTCAAGGGGCCGGACACTCAGGGTCAGGGAAAAATCCAATATATATCTGGTGATATCTTGGGTGCTATTAGAGATAGCGCAATAAACCAAAGTGAATTATCTGTAGGAGGTCCTGGCGTATGCATCTGTGCAGCGGGAACGACCTCCGACCACCAGGGGCCGAGACAACCACCGTCTCATAGGGCCGGACACTCAGGGTCAGGGAAAAATCCAATATATATCTGGTGATATCTTGCGTGCTATTAGAGATGGCGCAATAAACCAAAGTGAATTATCTGTAGGAGGCCCTGGCGTATGCATCTGTGCAGCGGGAACGACCTCCGACCACCAGGGGCCGAGACAACCACCGTCTCATAGGGCCGGACACTCAGGGTCAGGGAAAAATCCAATATATATCTGGTGATATTTCGGGTGCTATTGGAGATAGCGCAATAAGCCAAAGTGAATTATCTGCAGGAGGCCCTGGCGCATGAATCTGTGCAGCGGGAACGACCTCGGACCACCCCGGGCCGAGAAAACCACCGTCTCATGGGGCAGGACACTCAGGGTCAGGGAAAAATCCGATATATATCTGGTTATATCTCGGGTGCTATTAGAGATAGCGCAATAAACCAAAGTGAATTATCTGCAGGAGGCCCTAGCGCATGCATCTGTGCAGCAGGAACGACCTCGGACCACCAGGGGCCGAGAAAACCACCGCCTCAAGGGGCCGGACACTCAGGGTCAGGGAAAAATCCAATATATATCTGGTGATATCTTGGGTGCTATTAGAGATAGCGCAATAAACCAAAGTGAATTATCTGTAGGAGGCCCTGGCGTATGCATCTGTGCAGCGGGAACGACCTCCGACCACCAGGGGCCGAGACAACCACCGTCTCATAGGGCCGGACACTCAGGGTCAGGGAAAAATCCAATATATATCTGGTCATATCTTGGGTGCTATTAGAGATGGGGCAATAAACCAAAGTGAATTATCTGTAGGAGGCCCTGGCGTATGCATCTGTGCAGCGGGAACGACCTCCGACCACCAGGGGCCGAGACAACCACCGTCTCATAGGGCCGGACACTCAGGGTCAGGGAAAAATCCAATATATATCTGCTGATATTTCGGGTGCTATTGGAGATAGCGCAATAAGCCAAAGTGAATTATCTGCAGGAGGCCCTGGCGCATGAATCTGTGCAGCGGGAACGTCCTCGGACCACCACGGGCCGAGAAAACCACCGTCTCATGGGGCAGGACACTCAGGGTCAGGGAAAAATCCGATATATATCTGGTTATATCTCGGGTGCTATTACAGATAGCGCAACAAATCAAAGTGCATTGTCTGTAGGAGGCCCTGGCGCATGAATCTGGGCAGCGGGAACGACCTCGGACGACCAGGGGCCGAGAAGACCACCGTCTCATGGGGCCGGACACTCAGGGTCAGGGGAAAATCCAATATATATCTGGTGATATCTCGGGTGCTATTACAGATAGCGCAATAAATCAAAGTGCATTGTCTGTAGGAGGCCCTGGCGCATGACTCTGTGCAGCGGGAACGACGTCGGACCACCAGGGGCCGAGAAAACCACCGTCTCATGGGGCCGGACACTCAGGGTCAGGGAAAAATCCAATATATATCTGGTGATATCTCGGGTGCTATTACAGATAGCGCAATAAATCAAAGTGCATTGTCTGTAGGAGGCCCTGGCGCATGAGTCTGGCCAGCGGGAACGACCTCGGACCACCACAGGCCGAGAAAACAACCGTCTCATAGGGCCGGACACTCAGGGTCGGGGAAAAATCCAATATATATCTGGTGATATCTCGGGTGCTATTAGAGATAGCGCAATAAATCAAAATGCATTGTCTGTAGGAGGCCCTGGCGCATGAATCTGGCCAGCGGGAACTACCTCGGACCACCAGCGGCCAAGAAAACCACCGTCTCATGGGGCCGGACACTCAGGGTCGGGGAAAAATCCAATATATATCTGGTGATATCTCGGGTGCTATTAGAGATAGCGCAATAAATCAAACTGCATTGTCTGTAGGAGGCACTGGCAAATGAATCTGTGCAGCGGTATCTACGTCGGTCCACCAGGGTCCGAGAAAATCACCGACACATGTGGCCGGGCACTCAGGGTCAGGGAAAAATCCAATATATATCTGGTGATATCTCGGGTGCTATTAGAGATAGCGCAATAAATCAAAGTGCATTGTCTGTAGGAGGCCCTGGCGCATGAACCTGGCCAGCGGGAACTACCTCGGACCACCAGCGGCCAAGAAAACCACCGTCTCATGGGGCCGGACACTCAGGGTCGGGGAAAAATCCAATACATATCTGGTGATATCTCGGGTGCTATTAGAGATAGCGCAATAAATCAAAGTGCATTGTCTGTAGGAGGCACTGGCGAATGAATCTGTGCAGCAGGAACGACCTCGGACCACCAGGGGCCGAGAAAATTACTGATATTCGGAATCCGTCACCCAAGGTCATGTAAAAATCCAGCATATATCTGGTGATATCTCGGCTGCTATTACAGATAGCGCAATAAATCAAAGTGCATTGTCTGTAGGAGGCACTGGCAAATGAATCTGTGCAGCAGGAACGACCTCGGACCACCAGGGGCCGTGAAAATTACAGATATTCGGAATCCGTCACCCAAGGTCATGTAAAAATCCAGCATATATCTGATGATATCTCGGGTGCTATTAGAGATAGCGCGATAAATCAAAGTGCATTGTCTGCGGGAAGCCCTGGCGCATGATTCTGTGCAGCGGGAACGACCTCGGACCACCAGGGGCCGAGAAAACCACCGTCTCATGGGGCCGGACACTCAGGGTCGGGGAAAAATCCAATATATATCTGGTGACATCTCGGGTTCTATTACAGATAGCGCAATAAATCAAAGTGCATTGTCTGTAGGATGCCCTGGCTCATGAATCTGTGCAGCGGGAACGACCTCGGACCACCAGGCGCCGAGAAAACCACCGTCTCATGAGGCCGGACACTCAGGGTCGGGGAAAAATCCAATATAAATCTGGTGATATCTCGGGTGCTATTACAGATAGCGCAATAAATCAAAGTGCATTATCTGCAGGGGGCCCTGGCGCATGAATCTGTGCAGCAGCAACGACGTCGGAACACCAGGGGCCAAAAAAATTACAGATTTTCGGTATCCGTCACCCAAGGTCATGTAAAAATCCAGCTTATATCTGGTGATATCTCGGGTGCTATTAGAGATAGCGCAATAAATCAAAGTGCATTGTCTGCAGGAGGCCCTGGCGCATGAATCTGTGCAGCGGTATCTACGTCGGTCCACCAGGGTCCGAGAAAATCACCGACACATGTGGCCGGGCACCCAGGGTCAGGGAAAAATCCAATATATATCTGGTGATATCTCTGGTGCTATTAGAGATAGCGCAATAAATCAAAGTGCATTGTCTGTAGGAGGCCCTGGCGCATGAATCTGGCCAGCGGGAACTACCTCGGGCCACCAGCGGCCAAGAAAACCACCGTCTCATGGGGCCGGACACTCAGGGTCGGGGAAAAATCCAATATATATCTGGTGATATCTCGGGTGCTATTAGAGATAGCGCAATAAATCAAAGTGCATTGTCTGTGGGAGGCACTGGCGAATGAATCTGTGCAGCAGGAACGACCTCGGACCACCAGGAGCCGAGAAAATTACTGATATTCGGAATCCGTCACCCAAGGTCATGTAAAAATCCAGCATTTATCTGGTGATATCTCGGGTGCTATTAGAGATAGCGCAATAAACCAAAGTGAATTGTCTGCAGGACGCCCTGGCGCATGAATCTGTGCAGCGGTATCTACCTCGGATCACCAGGGCCCGAGAAAATCACCGACTCAAGGGGCCGGGCACTCAGGGTAAGGGAATGATCCAATATATATCTGGTGCTATCTCGGGTGCTATTATAGATAGCGCAATAAACCAAAGTGAATTATCTGCAGGAGGCTCTGGCGCATGAATCTGTGCAGCGGGAACGACCTCGGACCACCAGGGGCCGAGAAAATTACTGATATTCGGAATCCGTCACCCAAGGTCATGTAAAAATCCAGCATTTATCTGGTGATATCTCGGGTGCTATTATAGATAGCGCAATAAATCAAAGTGAATTATCTGCAGGAGGCCCTGGCGCATGCATCTGTGCAGCGGGAACGACCTCGGACCACCAGGGGCCGAGAAAACCACCGTCTCATGGGGCCGGACACTCAGGGTCGGGGAAAAATCCAATATATATCTGGTGATATCTCGGGTGCTATTACAGATAGCGCAATAAATCAAAGTGCATTATCTGTAGGAGGGCCTGGTGTATGAATCTGTGCAGCAGGAACGACCTCGGATCACCAGGGCCCGAGAAAATCACCGACTCAAGGGGCCGGGCACTCAGGGTAAGGGAAAGATCCAATATATATCTGGTGATATCTCGGGTGCTATTAGAGATAGCGCAATAATCCAAAATGAAATATCTGCTGGAGGCCCTGGCGCATGCATGTGTGCAGCGGGAACGACCTCTTACCACCAGGGGCCGAGAAAACCACCGTCTCATGGGGCCGGACACTCAGGGTCGGGGAAAAATCCAATATATATATGGTGATATCTCGGGTGCTATTAGAGATAGCGCGATAAATCAAAGTGAATTATCTGCAGGAAGCCCTGGCGCATGCATCTGTGCAGCGGGAACGACCTCGGACCACCAGGGGCCGAGACAACAACCGTCTCATGGGGCCGGACCCTCAGGGTCAGGGAAAAATCCAATATATATCTGGTGATATCTCGGGTTATATTACAGATAGCACAATAAATCAAAGTGTATTGTCTGTAGGAGGCCCTGGCGCATGAATCTGTGCAGCGGGAACGGCCTCGGACCACCAGGGGCCGAGAAAACCACCGTCTCATGGGGCCGGACACTCAGGGTCAGGGAAGAATCCATTATATATCTGGTGATATCTCGGGTGCTATTACAGATAGCCCAAGAAATCAAAGTGCATTGTCTGTAGGAGGCCCTGGCGCGTGAAACTGTGCAGCGGGAACGACCTCGGACCACCAGGGGCCGAGAAAACCACAGTCTCATGGGGCCGGACACTCAGGGTCAGGGTAAAATCCAATATATATCTGGCGATATCTCGGGTGCTATTAGAGATAGCACAATAAACCAAAGTGAATTATCTGCAGGAGGCCCTGGCGCATGAATCTGTGCAGCGGTATCTACCTCGGATCACCAGGGTCCGAGAAAATTACCGACACATGGGGCCGGGCACTCAGGGTCAGGGAAAAATCCAATATATATCTGGTGATAGCTCGGGTGCTATTACACATAGCGCAATAAATCAAAGTGCATTGTCTGTAGGAGGCCCTGGCGCATGAATCTGTGCAGCGGGAACGACCTCGGACCACCAGGGGCCGAGAAAACCACAGTCTCATGGGGCCGGACACTCAGGGTCAGGGTAAAATCCAATATATATCTGGTGATATCTCGGGTGCTATTAGAGATAGCGCGATAAATCAAAGTGACTTATCTGCAGGAGGCCCTGGCGCATGAATCTGTGCAGCGGTATCTACCTCGGACCACCAGGGGCCGAGAAAATTACAGATATTCGGAATACGTCACCCAAGGTCATGTAAAAATCCAGCATATATCTGGTGATATCTCGGGTGCTATTACAGATAGCGCAATAACCCAAAGCGCATTGTCTGCAGGAGGCCCTGGCGCATGAATCTGTGCAGCGGCAACGACCTCGGACCACCAGGGGCCGCGAAAACCACCGACACATGGCGCCGGACACTCAGGGTTAGGGGAAAATCCAATATATATCCGGTGATATCTCGGGTGCTATTAGAGATAGCGCAATAATCCAAAATGAATTATCTGCCGGAGGCCCTGGCGCATGCATGTGTGCAGCGGGAACGACCTCTTACCACCAGGGGCCGAGAAAACCACCGTCTCATGGGGCCGGACACTCAGGGTCGGGGAAAAATCCAATATATATATGGTGATATCTCGGGTGCTATTAGAGATAGCGCGATAAATCAAAGTGAGTTATCTGCAGGAAGCCCTGGAGCATGCATCTGTGCAGCGGGAACGACCTCGGACTACCAGGGGCCGAGACAACAAGCGTCTCATGGGGCCGGACCCTCAGGGTCAGGGAAAAATCCAATATATATCTGGTGATATCTCGGGTGCTATTAGAGATAGCGCAATAAACCAAAGTGAATTATCTGCAGGAGGCCCTGGCGCATGCATCTGTGCAGCGGGAACGACCTCCGACCACCAGGGGCCGAGAGAACCACCGTCTCATAGGGCCGGACACTCAGGGTCAGGGAAAAATCCAATATATATCTGGTGATATCTCGGGTGCTATTGGAGATAGCGCAATAAACCAAATTGAATTATCTGCAGGAGGACCTGGCGCATGAATCTGTGCAGCGGGAACGACCTCGGACCACCACGGGCCGAGAAAACCACCGTCTCATGGGGCAGGACACTCAGGGTCAGGGAAACATCCAATATATATCTGGTTATATCTCGGGTGCTATTACAGATAGCGCAACAAATCAAAGTGCATTGTCTGTAGGAGGCCCTGGCGCATGAATCTGGGCAGCGGGAACGACCTCGGACCACCAGGGGCCGAGAAGACCACCGTCTCTTGGGGCCGGACACTCAGGGTCAGGGGAAAATCCAATATATATCTGGTGATATCTCGGGTGCTATTACAGATAGCGCAATAAATCAAAGTGCATTGTCTGTAGGAGGCCCTGGCGCATGATTCTGTGCAGCGGGAACGACGTCGGACCACCAGGGGCCGAGAAAACCACCGTCTCATGGGGCCGGACACTCAGGGTCAGGGAAAAATCCAATATATATCTGGTGATATCTCGGGTGCTATTACAGATAGCGCAATAAATCAAAGTGCATTGTCTGTAGGAGGCCCTGGCGCATGAGTCTGGCCAGCGGGAACGACCTCGGACCACCAGCGGCCGAGAAAACCGTCTCATGGGGCCGGACACTCAGGGTCGGGGAAAAATCCAATATATATCTGGTGATATCTCGGGTGCTATTAGAGATAGCGCAATAAATCAAAGTGCATTGTCTGTAGGAGGCACTGGCGAATGAATCTGTGCAGCGGGAACGACCTCGGACCACCACGGGCCGAGAAAACCACCGCCTCATGGGGCCGGACACTCAGGGTCAGGGAAAAATCCAATATATATCTGGTGATATCTTGGGTGCTATTAGAGATAGCGCAATAAACCAAAGTGAATTATCTGTAGGAGGCCCTGGCGTATGCATCTGTGCAGCGGGAACGACCTCCGACCACCAGGCGCCGAGACAACCACCGTCTCATAGGGCCGGACACTCAGGGTCAGGGAAAAATCCAATATATATCTGGTGATATCTCGGGTGCTATTGGAGATAGCGCAATAAACCAAATTGAATTATCTGCAGGAGGACCTGGCGCATGAATCTGTGCAGCGGGAACGACCTCGGACCACCACGGGCCGAGAAAACCACCGTCTCATGGGGCAGGACACTCAGGGTCAGGGAAACATCCAATATATATCTGGTTATATCTCGGGTGCTATTACAGATAGCGCAACAAATCAAAGTGCATTGTCTGTAGGAGGCCCTGGCGCATGAATCTGGGCAGCGGGAACGACCTCGGACCACCAGGGGCCGAGAAGACCACCGTCTCTTGGGGCCGGACACTCAGGGTCAGGGGAAAATCCAATATATATCTGGTGATATCTCGGGTGCTACTACAGATAGCGCAATAAATCAAAGTGCATTGTCTGTAGGAGGCCCTGGCGCATGATTCTGTGCAGCGGGAACGACGTCGGACCACCAGGGGCCGAGAAAACCACCGTCTCATGGGGCCGGACACTCAGGGTCAGGGAAAAATCCAATATATATCTGGTGATATCTCGGGTGCTATTACAGATAGCGCAATAAATCAAAGTGCATTGTCTGTAGGAGGCCCTGGCGCATGAGTCTGGCCAGCGGGAACGACCTCGGACCACCAGCGGCCGAGAAAACCGTCTCATGGGGCCGGACACTCAGGGTCGGGGAAAAATCCAATATATATCTGGTGATATCTCGGGTGCTATTAGAGATAGCGCAATAAATCAAAGTGCATTGTCTGTAGGAGGCACTGGCGAATGAATCTGTGCAGCGGAAACGACCTCGGACCACCACGGGCCGAGAAAACCACCGCCTCATGGGGCCAGACACTCAGGGTCAGGGAAAAATCCAATATATATCTGGTGATATCTTGGGTGCTATTAGAGATAGCGCAATAAACCAAAGTGAATTATCTGTAGGAGGCCCTGGCGTATGCATCTGTGCAGCGGGAACGACCTCCGACCACCAGGCGCCGAGACAACCACCGTCTCATAGGGCCGGACGCTCAGGGTCAGGGAAAAATCCAATATATATCTGGTGATATCTCGGGTGCTATTACAGATAGCGCAATAAATCAAAGTGCATTGTCTGTAGGAGGCCCTGGCGCATGAGTCTGGCCAGCGGGAACGACCTCGAACCACCAGCGGCCGAGAAAACAACCGTCTCATGGGGCCGGACACTCAGGGTCGGGGAAAAATCCAATATATATCTGGTGATATCTCGGGTGCTATTAGAGATAGCGCAATAAATCAAACTGCATTGTCTGTGGGAGGCACTGGCGAATGAATCTCTGCAGCAGGAACGACCTCGGACCACCAGGGGCCGAGAAAATTACTGATATTCGGAATCCGTCACCCAAGGTCATGTAAAAATCCAGCATATATCTGGTGATATCTCGGGTGCTATTACAGATAGCGCAATAAATCAAAGTGCATTGTCTGTAGGAGGCACTGGCAAATGAATCTGTGCAGCGGTATCTACGTCGGTCCACCAGGGTCCGAGAAAATCACCGACACATGTGGCCGGGCACCCAGGGTCAGGGAAAAATCCAATATATATCTGGTGATATCTCGGGTGCTATTAGAGATAGCGCAATAAATCAAAGTGCATTGTCTGTAGGAGGCCCTGGCGCATGAATCTGGCCAGCGGGAACTACCTCGGACCACCAGCGGCCAAGAAAACCACCGTCTCATGGGGCCGGACACTCAGGGTCGGGGAAAAATCCAATATATATCTGGTGATATCTCGGGTGCTATTAGAGATAGCGCAATAAATCAAAGTGCATTGTCTGTAGGAGGCACTGGCGAATGAATCTGTGCAGCAGGAACGACCTCGGACCACCAGGAGCCGAGAAAATTACTGATATTCGGAATCCGTCACCCAAGGTCATGTAAAAATCCAGCATTTAACTGGTGATATCTCGGGTGCTATTAGAGATAGCGCAATAAACCAAAGTGAATTATCTGCAGGAGGCCCTGGCGCATGAATCTGTGCAGCGGGAACGACCTCGGACCACCGGGGGCCGAGAAAATTACAGATATTCGGAATCCGTCACCCAAGGTCATGTAAAAATCCAGCATTTATCTGGTGATATCTCGGGTGCTATTATAGATAGCGCAATAAATCAAAGTGAATTATCTGCAGGAGGCCCTGGCGCATGCATCTGTGCAGCGGGAACGACCTCGGACCACCAGGGGCCGAGATAACCACCGTCTCATGGGGCCGGACACTCAGGGTCGGGGAAAAATCCAATATATATCTGGTGATATCTCGGGTGCTATTACAGATAGCGCAATAAATGAAAGTGCATTGTCTGTAGGAGGCCCTGGCGCATGAATCTGTGCAGCGGGAACGACCTCGGACCACCAGGGGCCGAGAAAACCACAGTCTCATGGGGCCGGACACTCAGGGTCAGGGTAAAATCCAATATATATCTGGTGATATCTCGGGTGCTATTAGAGATAGCGCGATAAATCAAAGTGACTTATCTGCAGGAGGCCCTGGCGCATGAATCTGTGCAGCGGTATCTACCTCGGACCACCAGTGGCCGAGAAAATTACAGATATTCGGAATACGTCACCCAAGGACATGTAAAAATCCAGCATATATCTGGTGATATCTCGGGTGCTATTACAGATAGCGCAATAACCCAAAGCGCATTGTCTGCAGGAGGCCCTGGCGCATGAATCTGTGCAGCGGCAACGACCTCGGACCACCAGGGGCCGCGAAAACCACCGACACATGGCGCCGGACACTCAGGGTCAGGGGAAAATCCAATATATATCTGGTGATATCTCGGGTGCTATTAGAGATAGCGCAATAATCCAAAATGAATTATCTGCCGGAGGCCCTGGCGCATGCATGTGTGCAGCGGGAACGACCTCTTACCACCAGGGGCCGAGAAAACCACCGTCTCATGGGGCCGGACACTCAGGGTCGGGGAAAAATCCAATATATATATGGTGATATCTCGGGTGCTATTAGAGATAGCGCGATAAATCAAAGTGAATTATCTGCAGGAAGCCCTGGAGCATGCATCTGTGCAGCGGGAACGACCTCGGACCACCAGGGGCCGAGACAACAACCGTCTCATGGGGCCGGACCCTCAGGGTCAGGGAAAAATCCAATATATATCTGGTGATATCTCGGGTTATATTACAGATAGCACAATAAATCAAAGTGCATTGTCTGTAGGAGGCCCTGGCGCATGAATCTGTGCAGCGGGAACGGCCTCGGACCACCAGGGGCCGAGAAAACCACCGTCTCATGGGGCCGGACACTCAGGGTCAGGGAAGAATCCATTATATATCTGGTGATATCTCGGGTGCTATTACCGATAGCCCAAAAAATCAAAGTACATTGTCTGTAGGAGGCCCTGGCGCGTGAATCTGTGCAGCGGGAACGACCTCGGACCACCAGGGGCCGAGAAAACCACAGTCTCATGGGGCCGGACACTCAGGGTCAGGGTAAAATCCAATATATATCTGGTGATATCTCGGGTGCTATTAGAGATAGCGCAATAAACCAAAGTGAATTATCTGCAGGAGTCCCTGGCGCATGAATCTGGGCAGCGGGAACGACCTCGGACCACCAGGGGCCGAGAAAACCACCGTCTCATGGGGCCGGACACTCAGGGTCGGGGAAAAATCCAATATATATCTGGTGATATCTCGGGTGCTATTACAGATAGCGCAATAAATGAAAGTGCATTGTCTGTAGGAGGCCCTGGCGCATGAATCTGTGCAGCGGGAACGACCTCGGACCACCAGGGGCCGAGAAAACCACAGTCTCATGGGGCCGGACACTCAGGGTCAGGGTAAAATCCAATATATATCTGGTGATATCTCGGGTGCTATTAGAGATAGCGCGATAAATCAAAGTGACTTATCTGCAGGAGGCCCTGGCGCATGAATCTGTGCAGCGGTATCTACCTCGGACCACCAGTGGCCGAGAAAATTACAGATATTCGGAATACGTCACCCAAGGACATGTAAAAATCCAGCATATATCTGGTGATATCTCGGGTGCTATTACAGATAGCGCAATAACCCAAAGCGCATTGTCTGCAGGAGGCCCTGGCGCATGAATCTGTGCAGCGGCAACGACCTCGGACCACCAGGGGCCGCGAAAACCACCGACACATGGCGCCGGACACTCAGGGTCAGGGGAAAATCCAATATATATCTGGTGATATCTCGGGTGCTATTAGAGATAGCGCAATAATCCAAAATGAATTATCTGCCGGAGGCCCTGGCGCATGCATGTGTGCAGCGGGAACGACCTCTTACCACCAGGGGCCGAGAAAACCACCGTCTCATGGGGCCGGACCCTCAGGGTCAGGGAAAAATCCAATATATATCTGGTGATATCTCGGGTTATATTACAGATAGCACAATAAATCAAAGTGCATTGTCTGTAGGAGGCCCTGGCGCATGAATCTGTGCAGCGGGAACGGCCTCGGACCACCAGGGGCCGAGAAAACCACCGTCTCATGGGGCCGGACACTCAGGGTCAGGGAAGAATCCATTATATATCTGGTGATATCTCGGGTGCTATTACCGATAGCCCAAGAAATCAAAGTACATTGTCTGTAGGAGGCCCTGGCGCGTGAATCTGTGCAGCGGGAACGACCTCGGACCACCAGGGGCCGAGAAAACCACAGTCTCATGGGGCCGGACACTCAGGGTCAGGGTAAAATCCAATATATATCTGGTGATATCTCGGGTGCTATTAGAGATAGCGCAATAAACCAAAGTGAATTATCTGCAGGAGTCCCTGGCGCATGAATCTGGGCAGCGGGAACGACCTCGGACCACCAGGGGCCGAGAAGACCACCGTCTCTTGGGGCCGGACACTCAGGGTCAGGGGAAAATCCAATATATATCTGGTGATATCTCGGGTGCTATTACAGATAGCGCAATAAATCACAGTGCATTGTCTGTAGGAGGCCCTGGCGCATGATTCTGTGCAGCGGGAACGACGTCGGACCACCAGGGGCCGAGAAAACCACCGTCTCATGGGGCCGGACACTCAGGGTCAGGGAAAAATCCAATATATATCTGGCGATATCTCGGGTGCTATTAGAGATAGCGCAATAAACCAAAGTGTATTATCTGCAGGAGGCCCTGGCGCATGAATCTGTGCAGCGGGAACGACCTCGGACCACCAGGGGCCGCGAAAACCACCGTCTCATGGGGCCGGACACTCAGGGTCAGTGAAAGATCCAATATATATCTGGTGATATCTCGGGTGCTATTAGAGATAGCGCAATAAACCAAAGTGAATTATCTGCAGGAGGCCCTGGCGCATGAATCTGTGCAGCGGGAACGACCTCGGACCACCAGGGGCCGAGACAACCACCGTCTCATGGAGCCGGACACTCAGGGTCAGGGAAAAATCCAATATATATCTGGTGATATCTCGAGTGCTATTACAGATAGCGCAATAAGTCAAAGTGCATTGTCTGTAGAAGGCCCTGGCGCATGAATCTGTTCAGTGGGATCGACCTCGGACCACCAGGGGCCGAGAAAACCACAGTCTCATGGGGTCGGACACTCAGAGTCAGGGAAAAATCCAATATATATCTGGTGATATCTCGGGTGCTATTACAGATAGCGCAATAAATCAAAGTGCATTGTCTGCAGGAGGCACTGGCGCATGAATTTGTGCAGCGATATCTACGTCGGTCCACCAGGGTCCGAGAAAATCACCGACACATGTGGCCGGGCACCCAGGGTCAGGGAAAAATCCAATATATATCTGGTGATATCTCTGGTGCTATTAGAGATAGCGCAATAAATCAAAGTGCATTGTCTGTAGGAGGCCCTGGCGCATGAATCTGGCCAGCGGGAACTACCTCGGGCCACCAGCGGCCAAGAAAACCACCGTCTCATGGGGCCGGACACTCAGGGTCGGGGAAAAATCCAATATATATCTGGTGATATCTCTGGTGCTATTAGAGATAGCGCAATAAATCAAAGTGCATTGTCTGTGGGAGGCACTGGCGAATGAATCTGTGCAGCAGGAACGACCTCGGACCACCAGGAGCCGAGAAAATTACTGATATTCGGAATCCGTCACCCAAGGTCATGTAAAAATCCAGCATTTAACTGGTGATATCTCGGGTGCTATTAGAGATAGCGCAATAAACCAAAGTGAATTATCTGCAGGAGGCCCTGGCGCATGAATCTGTGCAGCGGGAACGACCTCGGACCATCAGGGGCCGAGAAAATTACTGATATTCGGAATCCGTCACCCAAGGTCATGTAAAAATCCAGCATTTATCTGGTGATATCTCGGGTGCTATTATAGATAGCGCAATAAATCAAAGTGAATTATCTGCAGGAGGCCCTGGCGCATGCATCTGTGCAGCGGGAACGACCTCGGACCACCAGGGGCCGAGAAAACCACCGTCTCATGGGGCCGGACACTCAGGGTCGGGGAAAAATCCAATATATATCTGGTGATATCTCGGGTGCTATTACAGATAGCGCAATAAATGAAAGTGCATTATCTGTAGGAGGCCCTGGCGCATGAATCTGTGCAGTGGTATCTACCTCGGATCACCAGGGTCCGTGAAAATCACCGACACATGGGGCCGGGCACTCAGGGTCAGGGAAAAATCCAATATATATCTGGTGATAGCTCGGGTGCTATTACACATAGCGCAATAAATCAAAGTGCATTGTCTGTAGGAGGCCCTGGCGCATGAATCTGTGCAGCGGGAACGACCTCGGACCACCAGGGGCCGAGAAAACCACAGTCTCATGGGGCCGGACACTCAGGGTCAGGGTAAAATCCAATATATATCTGGTGATATCTCGGGTGCTATTAGAGATAGCGCGATAAATCAAAGTGACTTATCTGCAGGAGGCCCTGGCGCATGAATCTGTGCAGCGGTATCTACCTCGGACCACCAGGGGCCGAGAAAATTACAGATATTCGGAATACGTCACCCAAGGACATGTAAAAATCCAGCATATATCTGGTGATATCTCGGGTGCTATTACAGATAGCGCAATAACCCAAAGCGCATTGTCTGCAGGAGGCCCTGGCGCATGAATCTGTGCAGCGGCAACGACCTCGGACCACAAGGGGCCGCGAAAACCACCGACACATGGCGCCGGACAATCAGGGTCAGGGGAAAATCCAATATATATCTGGTGATATCTCGGGTGCTATTAGAGATAGCGCAATAAACCAAAGTGAATTATCTGCAGGAGTCCCTGGCGCATGAATCTGGGCAGCGGGAACGACCTCGGACCACCAGGGGCCGAGAAGACCACCGTCTCTTGGGGCCGGACACTCAGGGTCAGGGGAAAATCCAATATATATCTGGTGATATCTCGGGTGCTATTACAGATAGCGCAATAAATCACAGTGCATTGTCTGTAGGAGGCCCTGGCGCATGATTCTGTGCAGCGGGAACGACGTCGGACCACCAGGGGCCGAGAAAACCACCGTCTCATGGGGCCGGACACTCAGGGTCAGGGAAAAATCCAATATATATCTGGCGATATCTCGGGTGCTATTAGAGATAGCGCAATAAACCAAAGTGTATTATCTGCAGGAGGCCCTGGCGCATGAATCTGTGCAGCGGGAACGACCTCGGACCACCAGGGGCCGCGAAAACCACCGTCTCATGGGGCCGGACACTCAGGGTCAGTGAAAGATCCAATATATATCTGGTGATATCTCGGGTGCTATTAGAGATAGCGCAATAAACCAAAGTGAATTATCTGCAGGAGGCCCTGGCGCATGAATCTGTGCAGCGGGAACGACCTCGGACCACCAGGGGCCGAGACAACCACCGTCTCATGGAGCCGGACACTCAGGGTCAGGGAAAAATCCAATATATATCTGGTGATATCTCGAGTGCTATTACAGATAGCGCAATAAGTCAAAGTGCATTGTCTGTAGAAGGCCCTGGCGCATGAATCTGTGCAGCAGGAACGACCTCGGACCACCAGGAGCCGAGAAAATTACTGATATTCGGAATCCGTCACCCAAGGTCATGTAAAAATCCAGCATTTAACTGGTGATATCTCGGGTGCTATTAGAGATAGCGCAATAAACCAAAGTGAATTATCTGCAGGAGGCCCTGGCGCATGAATCTGTGCAGCGGGAACGACCTCGGACCACCAGCGGCCGAGAAAATTACAGATATTCGGAATCCGTCACCCAAGGTCATGTAAAAATCCAGCATTTATCTGGTGATATCTCGGGTGCTATTATAGATAGCGCAATAAATCAAAGTGAATTATCTGCAGGAGGCCCTGGCGCATGCATCTGTGCAGCGGGAACGACCTCGGACCACCAGGGGCCGAGAAAACCACCGTCTCATGGGGCCGGACACTCAGGGTCGGGGAAAAATCCAATATATATCTGGTGATATCTCGGGTGCTATTACAGATAGCGCAATAAATGAAAGTGCATTGTCTGTAGGAGGCCCTGGCGCATGAATCTGTGCAGCGGGAACGACCTCGGACCACCAGGGGCCGAGAAAACCACAGTCTCATGGGGCCGGACACTCAGGGTCAGGGTAAAATCCAATATATATCTGGTGATATCTCGGGTGCTATTAGAGATAGCGCGATAAATCAAAGTGACTTATCTGCAGGAGGCCCTGGCGCATGAATCTGTGCAGCGGTATCTATCTCGGACCACCAGGGGCCGAGAAAATTACAGATATTCGGAATACGTCACCCAAGGACATGTAAAAATCCAGCATATATCTGGTGATATCTCGGGTGCTATTACAGATAGCGCAATAACCCAAAGCGCATTGTCTGCAGGAGGCCCTGGCGCATGAATCTGTGCAGCGGCAACGACCTCGGACCACCAGGGGCCGCGAAAACCACCGACACATGGCGCCGGACACTCAGGGTCAGGGGAAAATCCAATATATATCTGGTGATATCTCGGGTGCTATTAGAGATAGCGCAATAATCCAAAATGAATTATCTGCCGGAGGCCCTGGCGCATGCATGTGTGCAGCGGGAACGACCTCTTACCACCAGGGGCCGAGAAAACCACCGTCTCATGGGGCCGGACACTCAGGGTCGGGGAAAAATCCAATATATATATGGTGATATCTCGGGTGCTATTAGAGATAGCGCGATAAATCAAAGTGAATTATCTGCAGGAAGCCCTGGAGCATGCATCTGTGCAGCGGGAACGACCTCGGACCACCAGGGGCCGAGACAACAACCGTCTCATGGGGCCGGACCCTCAGGGTCAGGGAAAAATCCAATATATATCTGGTGATATCTCGGGTTATATTACAGATAGCACAATAAATCAAAGTGCATTGTCTGTAGGAGGCCCTGGCGCATGAATCTGTGCAGCGGGAACGGCCTCGGACCACCAGGGGCCGAGAAAACCACCGTCTCATGGGGCCGGACACTCAGGGTCAGGGAAGAATCCATTATATATCTGGTGATATCTCGGGTGCTATTACCGATAGCCCAAGAAATCAAAGTACATTGTCTGTAGGAGGCCCTGGCGCGTGAATCTGTGCAGCGGGAACGACCTCGGACCACCAGGGGCCGAGAAAACCACAGTCTCATGGGGCCGGACACTCAGGGTCAGGGTAAAATCCAATATATATCTGGTGATATCTCGGGTGCTATTAGAGATAGCGCAATAAACCAAAGTGAATTATCTGCAGGAGTCCCTGGCGCATGAATCTGGGCAGCGGGAACGACCTCGGACCACCAGGGGCCGAGAAGACCACCGTCTCTTGGGGCCGGACACTCAGGGTCAGGGGAAAATCCAATATATATCTGGTGATATCTCGGGTGCTATTACAGATAGCGCAATAAATCACAGTGCATTGTCTGTAGGAGGCCCTGGCGCATGATTCTGTGCAGCGGGAACGACGTCGGACCACCAGGGGCCGAGAAAACCACCGTCTCATGGGGCCGGACACTCAGGGTCAGGGAAAAATCCAATATATATCTGGCGATATCTCGGGTGCTATTAGAGATAGCGCAATAAACCAAAGTGTATTATCTGCAGGAGGCCCTGGCGCATGAATCTGTGCAGCGGGAACGACCTCGACCCACCAGGGGCCGCGAAAACCACCGTCTCATGGGGCCGGACACTCAGGTTCAGTGAAAGATCCAATATATATCTGGTGATATCTCGGGTGCTATTAGAGATAGCGCAATAAACCAAAGTGAATTATCTGCAGGAGGCCCTGGCGCATGAATCTGTGCAGCGGGAACGACCTCGGACCACCAGGGGCCGAGACAACCACCGTCTCATGGAGCCGGACACTCAGGGTCAGGGAAAAATCCAATATATATCTGGTGATATCTCGAGTGCTATTACAGATAGCGCAATAAGTCAAAGTGCATTGTCTGTAGAAGGCCCTGGCGCATGAATCTGTTCAGTGGGATCGACCTCGGACCACCAGGGGCCGAGAAAACCACAGTCTCATGGGGTCGGACACTCAGAGTCAGGGAAAAATCCAATATATATCTGGTGATATCTCGGGTGCTATTACAGATAGCGCAATAAATCAAAGTGCATTGTCTGTAGGAGGCACTGGCAAATGAATCTGTGCAGCGGTATCTACGTCGGTCCACCAGGGTCCGAGAAAATCACCGACACATGTGGCCGGGCACCCAGGGTCAGGGAAAAATCCAATATATATCTGGTGATATCTCGGGTGCTATTAGAGATAGCGCAATAAATCAAAGTGCATTGTCTGTAGGAGGCCCTGGCGCATGAATCTGGCCAGCGGGAACTACCTCGGACCACCAGCGGCCAAGAAAACCACCGTCTCATGGGGCCGGACACTCAGGGTCGGGGAAAAATCCAATATATATCTGGTGATATCTCGGGTGCTATTAGAGATAGCGCAATAAATCAAAGTGCATTGTCTGTAGGAGGCACTGGCGAATGAATCTGTGCAGCAGGAACGACCTCGGACCACCAGGGGCCGAGAAAATTACTGATATTCGGAATCCGTCACCCAAGGTCATGTAAAAATCCAGCATATATCTGGTGATATCTCGGCTGCTATTACAGATAGCGCAATAAATCAAAGTGCATTGTCTGTAGGAGGCACTGGCAAATGAATCTGTGGAGCAGGAACGACCTCGGACCACCAGGGGCCGTGAAAATTACAGATATTCGGAATCCGTCACCCAAGGTCATGTAAAAATCCAGCATATATCTGGTGATATCTCGGGTGCTATTAGAGATAGCGCGATAAATCAAAGTGCATTGTCTGCGGGAAGCCCTGGCGCATGATTCTGTGCAGCGGGAACGACCTCGGACCACCAGGGGCCGAGAAAATCACCTTCTCATGGAGCCGGACTGCCAGGGTCAGGGAAAAATACAATATATATCTGGTGTTATCTCGGGTGTTATTAGAGATAGCGCAATAAATGAAAGTGCATTCTCTGTAGGAGGCACTGGCGAATGAATCTGTGCAGCAGGAACGACCTCAGACCACCAGGGGCCGAGAAAACCACCGTCTCATGGGGCCGGACACTCAGGGTCAGGGAAAAATCCAATATATATCTGGTGACATCTCGGGTGCTATTACAGATAGCGCAATAAATCAAAGTGCATTGTCTGTAGGTGGCCCTGGGGCATGAATCTGTGCACCGAGAACGACCTCGGACGACCAGGGGCCGAGAAAAGCACCGTCTCATGGGGCCGGACATTCAGGGTCCGGGGAAAATCCAATATATATCTGGTGATATCTCGGGTGCTATTAGAGATAGCGCAATAAACAAAAGTGAATTATCTGCAGGAGGCCCTGGCGCATGAATCTGAGCAGCGGGAACGACCTCGGACCACCAGGGGCCGAGAAAACCACCGTCTCATGGGGCCGGACACTCAGGGTCAGGGAAAAATCAAATATATATCAGGTGATATCTCGGGTGCTATTACAGATAGCGCAATAAATCAAAGTGCATTGTCTGCAGGAGGCCCTTGCGAATGAATATGTGCACCGGGAACGGCTTCGGATCACCAGGCGCCGAGAAAACCACCGACACATGGGGCCGGACACCCTAGGTCATGTAAAAATCCAGCATATATCTGGTGATATCTCGGGTGCTATTAGAGATAGCGCAATAAACCAAAGTGAATTATCTGCAGGAGGCCCTGGCGCATGCATCTGTGCAGCGGGAACGACCTCCGACCACCAGGGGCCGAGTAAACCACCGTCTCATGGGGCCGGACACTCAGGGTCAGTGAAAAATTCAATATATATCCGGTGATATCTCGGGTGCTATTACAGATAGCGCAATAAATCAAAGTGCATTGTCTGTAGGAGGCCCTGGCGCATGAATCTGTGCAGCGGGAACGACCTCGGACGACCAGGGGCCGAGAAAACCACAGTCTCATGGGGCCGGACACTCATGGTCAGGGAAAAATCCAATATATATCCGGTGATATCTCGGGTGCTATTACAGATAGCGCAATAAATCAAAGTGCATTGTCTGCAGGGGGCCCTGGCGCATGAATCTGTGCAGCAGCAACGACGTCGGAACACCAGGGGCCAAAAAAATTACAGATTTTCGGTATCCGTCACCCAAGGTCATGTAAAAATCCAGCTTATATCTGGTGATATCTCGGGTGCTATTAGAGATGGCGCAATAAATCAAAGTGCATTGTCTGCAGGAGGCCCTGGCGCATGAATTTGTGCAGCGGTATCTACGTCGGTCCACCAGGGTCCGAGAAAATCACCGACACATGTGGCCGGGCACCCAGGGTCAGGGAAAAATCCAATATATATCTGGTGATATCTCTGGTGCTATTAGAGATAGCGCAATAAATCAAAGTGCATTGTCTGTAGGAGGCCCTGGCGCATGAATCTGGCCAGCGGGAACTACCTCGGGCCACCAGCGGCCAAGAAAACCACCGTCTCATGGGGCCGGACACTCAGGGTCGGGGAAAAATCCAATATATATCTGGTGATATCTCTGGTGCTATTAGAGATAGCGCAATAAATCAAAGTGCATTGTCTGTGGGAGGCACTGGCGAATGAATCTGTGCAGCAGGAACGACCTCGGACAACCAGGAGCCGAGAAAATTACTGATATTCGGAATCCGTCACCCAAGGTCATGTAAAAATCCAGCATTTAACTGGTGATATCTCGGGTGCTATTAGAGATAGCGCAATAAACCAAAGTGAATTATCTGCAGGAGGCCCTGGCGCATGAATCTGTGCAGCGGGAACGACCTCGGACCACCAGGGGCCGAGAAAATTACTGATATTCGGAATCCGTCACCCAAGGTCATGTAAAAATCCAGCATTTATCTGGTGATATCTCGGGTGCTATTATAGATAGCGCAATAAATCAAAGTGAATTATCTGCAGGAGGCCCTGGCGCATGCATCTGTGCAGCGGGAACGACCTCGGACCACCAGGGGCCGAGAAAACCACCGTCTCATGGGGCCGGACACTCAGGGTCGGGGAAAAATCCAATATATATCTGGTGATATCTCGGGTGCTATTACAGATAGCGCAATAAATGAAAGTGCATTATCTGTAGGAGGCCCTGGCGCATGAATCTGTGCAGCGGTATCTACCTCGGATCACCAGGGTCCGAGAAAATCACCGACACATGGGGCCGGGCACTCAGGGTCAGGGAAAAATCCAATATATATCTGGTGATAGCTCGGGTGCTATTACACATAGCGCAATAAATCAAAGTGCATTGTCTGTAGGAGGCCCTGGCGCATGAATCTGTGCAGCGGGAACGACCTCGGACCACCAGGGGCCGAGAAAACCACAGTCTCATGGGGCCGGACACTCAGGGTCAGGGTAAAATCCAATATATATCTGGTGATATCTCGGGTGCTATTAGAGATAGCGCGATAAATCAAAGTGACTTATCTGCAGGAGGCCCTGGCGCATGAATCTGTGCAGCGGGGACGACCTCGGACCACCAGGGGCCGAGAAAACCACCGACACATGGGGCCGGACACTCAGGGTCAGGGTAAAATCCAATATATATCTGGTGATATCTCGGGTGCTATTAGAGATCGCGCAATAAACCAAAGCGAATTATCTGCAGGACGCCCTGGCGCATGAATCTGTGCAGCGGGAACGACCTCGGACCACCAGGGGCCGAGACAACAACCGTCTCATGGGGCCGAACACTCAGGGTCAGGGAAAAATCCAATATATATCTGGTGATATCTCGGGTGCTATTACAGATAGCGCAATAAATCAACGTGCATTGTCTGTAGGAGGCCCCGGCGTATGAATCTGTGCAGCGGGAACGACCTCCGACCACCAGGGGCCGAGAAAACCGCAGTCTCATGGGGCCGGACACTCAGGGTCAGGGTAAAATCCAATATATATCTGGTGATATCTCGGGTGCTATTAGAGATAGCGCAATAAACCAAAGTGAATTATCTGCAGGAGGCCCTGGCGCATGAATCTGTGCAGCGGGAACGACCTCGGACCCCCAGGGGCCGAGACAACAACCGTCTCATGGGGCCGGACACTCAGGGTCAGGGGAAAATCCAATATATATCTGGTGATATCTCGGGTGCTATTAGAGATAGCGCAATAAACCAAAGTGTATTATCTGCAGGAGGCCCTGGCGCATGAATCTGTGCAGCGGGAACGACCTCGGACCACCAGGGGCCGCGAAAACCACCGTCTCATGGGGCCGGACACTCAGGGTCAGTGAAAGATCCAATATATATCTGGTGATATCTCGGGTGCTATTAGAGATAGCGCAATAAACCAAAGTGAATTATCTGCAGGAGGCCCTGGCGCATGAATCTGTGCAGCGGGAACGACCTCGGACCACCAGGGGCCGAGACAACCACCGTCTCATGGAGCCGGACACTCAGGGTCAGGGAAAAATCCAATATATATCTAATGATATCTCGAGTGCTATTACAGATAGCGCAATAAGTCAAAGTGCATTGTCTGTAGAAGGCCCTGGCGCATGAATCTGTTCAGTGGGATCGACCTCGGACCACCAGGGGCCGAGAAAACCACAGTCTCATGGGGTCGGACACTCAGAGTCAGGGAAAAATCCAATATATATCTGGTGATATCTCGGGTGCTATTACAGATAGCGCAATAAACCAAAGTGAATTGTCTGCAGGAAGCCCTGGCGCATGAATCTGTTCAGCGGGATCGACCTCAGACCACGAGGGACCGAGAAAACCGTCGACACATGGGGCCGGACACTCAGGGTTGGGGAAAAATTCAATATATATCTGGTGATATCTCGGGTGCTATTACAGATAGCGCAATAAACCAAAGTGAATTGTCTGCAGGAAGCCCTGGCGCATGAATCTGTTCAGCGGGATCGACCTCGGACCACGAGGGACCGAGAAAACCGTCGACACATGGGGCCGGACACTCAGGGTTGGGGAAAAATTCAATATATATCTGGTGATATCTCGGGTGCTATTACAGATAGCCCAAAAAATCAAAGTGCATTGTCTGTAGGAGGCCCTGGCGCATGAATCTGTGCAACGGGATCGACCTCGGACCACCAGGGGCCGAGAAAGCAACCGACACATGGGGCCGGACACTCAGGGTCGGGGAAAAATCCAATATATATCTGGTGATAGCTCGGGTGCTATTACAGATAGCGCAATAAATCAAAGAGCATTGTCTGTAGGAGGCCCTGGCGCATGAATCTGTGCAGCGGGAACGACCTCGGACCACCAGGGGCCGAGAAAACCGCAGTCTCATGGGGCCGGACACTCAGGGTCAGGGTAAAATCCAATATATATCTGGTGATATCTCGGGTGCTATTTGAGATAGCGCAATAAACCAAAGTGAATTATCTGCAGGAGGCCCTGGCGCATGAATCTGTGCAGCGGGAACGACCTCGAACCCCCAGGGGCCGAGACAACAACCGTCTCATGGGGCCGGACACTCAGGGTCAGGGGAAAATCCAATATATATCTGGTGATATCTCGGGTGCTATTAGAGATAGCGCAATAAACCAAAGTGTATTATCTGCAGGAGGCCCTGGCGCATGAACCTGTGCAACGGGAACGACCTCGGACCACCAGGGGCCGAGAAAACCACATTCTCATGGGGCCGGACACTCAGGGTCAGTGAAAAATCCAATATATATCTGGTTATATCTCGAGTGCTATTACAGATTGCGCAGTAAATCAAAGTGCATTGTCTGCAGGAGGACCTTGCGCATGAATCTGTGCAGCGGAAACTACCTCGGACCACCAGGGGCCGAGAAAACCACAGTCTCATGGGGTCGGACACTCAGTATCAGGGAAAAATCCAATATATATCTGGTGATATCTCGGGTGCTATTAGAGATAGCGCAATAAATCAAAGTGCATTGTCTGTAGGAGGCCCTGGCGCATGAATCTGTGCAGCGGGGACGACCTCGGACCACCAGGGGCCGAGAAAACCACCGACACATGGGGCCGGACACTCAGGGTCAGGGTAAAATCCAATATATATCTGGTGATATCTCGGGTGCTATTAGAGATCGCGCAATAAACCAAAGCGAATTATCTGCAGGAGGCCCTGGCGCATGAATCTGTGCAGCGGGAACGACCTCGGACCACCAGGGGCCGAGACAACAACCGTCTCATGGGGCCGAACACTCAGGGTCAGGGAAAAATCCAATATATATCTGGTGATATCTCGGGTTATATTACAGATAGCACAATAAATCAAAGTGCATTGTCTGTAGGAGGCCCTGGCGCATGAATCTGTGCAGCGGGAACGACCTCGGACCTCCAGGGGCCGAGGCAACCACCGTCTCATGGGGCCGGACACTCAGGGTCAGGGGAAAATCCAATATATATCTGGTGATATCTCGGGTGCTATTAGAGATAGCGCAATAAACCAAAGTGAATTATCTGCAGGAGGCCCTAGCGCATGAATCTGTGCAGCGGGAACGACCTCGGACCACCAGGGGCCGAGAAAACCACCGTCTCATGGGGCCGGACACTCAGGGTCAGTGAAAAATCCAATATATATCTGGTGATATCTTTGGTGCTATTACAGATAGCGCAATAAATCAAAGTGCATTGTCTGTAGGAGGCCCTGGCGCATGAATCTGTGCAGCGGGAACGACCTCGGACCACCAGGGGCCGCGAAAACCACAGTCTCATGGGGCCGGACACTCAGGGTCAGTGTAAAATCCAATATATATCTGGTGATATCTCGGGTGCTATTAGAGATCGCGCAATAAACCAAAGCGAATTATCTGCAGGAGGCCCTGGCGCATGAATCTGTGCAGCGGGAACGACCTCGGACCCCCAGGGGCCGAGACAACAACCGTCTCATGGGGCCGGACACTCAGGGTCAGTGAAAAATCCAATATATATCTGGTGATATCTCGGGTGCTATTAGAGATAGCGCAATAAACCAAAGTGTATTATCTGCAGGAGGCCCTGGCGCATGAATCTGTGCAGCGGGAACGACCTCGGACCACCAGGGGCCGCGAAAACCACCGTCTCATGGGGCCGGACACTCAGGGTCAGTGAAAGATCCAATATATATCTGGTGATATCTCGGGTGCTATTAGAGATAGCGAAATAAACCAAAGTGAATTATCTGCAGGAGGCCCTGGCGCATGAATCTGTGCACCGGGAACGACCTCGGACCACCAGGGGCCGAGAAAACCACCGTCTCATGGGGCCGGACACTCAGGGTCAGGGGAAAATCCAATATATATCTGGTGATATCTCGGGTGCTATTTGAGATAGCCCAATAAACCAAAGTGAATTATCTGCAGGAGGCCCTGGCGCATGAATCTGTGCAGCGGGAACGACCTCGTACCACCAGGGGCCGAGAAAACCACCGTCTCATGGGGCCGGACTCTCAGGGTCAGTGAAAAATCCAATATATGTCTGGTTATATCTCGAGTGCTATTACAGATAGCGCAATAAATCAAAGTGCATTGTCTGTAGGAGGCCCTGGCGCATGAATATGTGCAGCGTGAACGACCTCGTACCACCAGGGGCCGAGAAAACCACCGTCTCATGGGGCCGGACTCTCAGGGTCAGTGAAAAATCCAATATATGTCTGGTTATATCTCGAGTGCTATTACAGATAGCGCAATAAATCAAAGTGCATTGTCTGTAGGAGGCCCTGGCGCATGAATATGTGCAGCGTGAACGACCTCGGACCACCAGGGGCCGAGAAAACCACAGTCTCATGGGGTCGGACACTCAGTGTCAGGGAAAAATCCAATATATATCTGGTGATATCTCGGGTGCTATTAGAGATAGCGCAATAAACCAAAGTGAATTATCTGCAGGAGGCCCTGGTGCATGAATCTGTGCAGCGGGAACGACCTCGGACCACCAGGGGCCGAGAAAACCACCGTCTCCTGGGGCCGGACACTCAGGGTCAGGGGAAAATCCAAAATATATCTGGTGATATCTCGGGTGCTATTACAGATAGCGTAATAAATCAAAGTGCATTGTCTGTAGGAGGCCCTGACGCACGAATCTGTGCAGCGGGAATGACCTCGAACCACCAGGGGCCGAGACAACCACCGTCTCATGGAGCCGGACACTCAGGGTCAGGGAAAAATCCAATATATATCTGGTGATATCTCGAGTGCTATTACAGATAGCGCAATAAGTCAAAGTGCATTGTCTGTAGAAGGCCCTGGCGCATGAATCTGTTCAGTGGGATCGACCTCGGACCACCAGGGGCCGAGAAAACCACAGTCTCATGGGGTCGGACACTCAGTGTCAGGGAAAAATCCAATATATATCTGGTGATATCTCGGGTGCTATTACAGATAGCGCAATAAACCAAAGTGAATTGTCTGCAGGAAGCCCTGGCGCATGAATCTGTTCAGCGGGATCGACCTCGGACCACGAGGGACCGAGAAAACCGTCGACACATGGGGCCGGACACTCAGGGTTGGGGAAAAATTCAATATATATCTGGTGATATCTCGGGTGCTATTACAGATAGCGCAATAAACCAAAGTGAATTGTCTGCAGGAAGCCCTGGCGAATGAATCTGTTCAGCGGGATCGACCTCGGACCACGAGGGACCGAGAAAACCGTCGACACATGGGGCCGGACACTCAGGGTCAGGGTAAAATCCAATATATATCTGGTGATATCTCGGGTGCTATTAGAGATAGCGCGATAAATCAAAGTGCATTGTCTGAAGGAAGCCCTGGCGCATGTATCTGTGCAGCGGCAACGACCTCGGGCCACCAGGGGCCGAGAAAGCAACCGACACATGGGGCCGGACACTCAGGGTCGGGGAAAAATTCAATATATATTTGGTGATATCTCGGGTGCTATTACAGATAGCGCAATAAATCAAAGTGCATTGTCTGTAGGAGGCCCTGGCGAATGAAACTGTGCAGCGGGATCGTCCTCAGACCACCAGGGGCCGAGACAACCACCGTCTCATGGGGCCGGACACTCAGGGTCAGGGGAAAATCCAATATATATCTGGTGATATCTCGGGTGCTATTAGAGATAGCGCAATAAACCAAAGTGAATTATCTGCAGGAGGCCCTAGCGCATGAATCTGTGCAGCGGGAACGACCTCGGACCACCAGGGGCCGAGAAAACCACCGTCTCATGGGGCCGGACACTCAGGGTCAGTGAAAAATCCAATATATATCTGGTGATATCTCGGGTGCTATTAAAGATAGCGCAATAAAACAAAGTGCATTGTCTGTGGGAGGCCCTGGCGCACGAATCTGTGCAGCGGGAACGACCTCGTACCACCAAGGGCCGGGAAAACCACCGACACATGGCGCCGGATACTAAGGGTCAGGGTAAAATCCAATATATATCTGGTGATATCTCGTCTGCTATTAGAGACAGCGCAATAAGTCAAAGTGCATTGTCTGTAGAAGGCCCTGGCGCATGAATCTGTTCAGTGGGATCGACCTCGGACCACCAGGGGCCGAGAAAACCACAGTCTCATGGGGTCGGACACTCAGTGTCAGGGAAAAATCCAATATATATCTGGTGATATCTCGGGTGCTATTACAGATAGCGCAATAAACCAAAGTGAATTGTCTGCAGGAAGCCCTGGCGCATGAATCTGTTCAGCGGGATCGACCTCGGACCACGAGGGACCGAGAAAACCGTCGACACATGGGGCCGGACACTCAGGGTTGGGGAAAAATTCAATATATATCTGGTGATATCTCGGGTGCTATTACAGATAGCGCAAAAAATCAAAGTGCATTGTCTGTAGGAGGCCCTGGCGCATGAATCTGTGCAACGGGATCGACCTCGGACCACCAGGGGCCGAGAAAGCCGCCGTCTCATGGGATCGGACACTCAGGGGCAGGGAAAAATCCAATATATATCTGATGATATCTTGGGTGCTATTAGAGATAGCGCAATAAACCAAAGTGCATTGTCTGCAGGAGGCCCTGGCGCATGAATCTGTGCAGCGGGAACGACATCGGACCACCAGGGGCCGAGAAAATTACAGATTTTCGGTATCCGTGGCCCAAGGTCATGTAAAAATCCAGCATATATCTGGTGATATCTCGGTTGCTCTTACAGATAGCGCGATAAATCAAAGTGCATTGTCTGAAGGAAGCCCTGGCGCATGTATCTGTGCAGCGGCAACGACCTCGGGCCACCAGGGGCCGAGAAAGCAACCGACACATGGGGCCGGACACTCAGGGTCGGGGAAAAATTCAATATATATCTGGTGATATCTCGGGTGCTATTACAGATAGCGCAATAAATCAAAGTGCATTGTCTGTAGGAGGCCCTGGCGAATGAAACTGTGCAGCGGGATCGTCCTCAGACCACCAGGGGCCGAGAAAATCACCGTCTCATGGGGCCGGACACTCAGGGTCAGGGAAAAATCCAATATATGTCTGGTGATATCTTGGGTGCTATTAGAGATAGCGCAATAAATCAATGTATCAATATAGTTTTATTAGTTTTACATAGTTTTACATAGTTTTATATAGTTTTATATCGTTTTATATAGTTTTATATAGTTTTATATAGTTTTATTATTTTTATGTAGTTTTATGTAGTTTTATATAGTTTTATGTAGTTTTATATTGTTTTATGTAGTTTTATATAGTTTTATGTAGTTTTATATAGTTTTATACAGTTTTATATAGTTTTATATAGTTTTATTAGTTTTATACAGTTTTATACAGTTTTATGTAGATTTATATAGTTTTATACAGTTTTATATAGTCTTATACAGTTTTATATACTTTTATACAGTTTTATATAGTTTTATACAGTTTTATATAGTTTTATGCAGTTTTCCTTAGTTTTATGTAGATTTACATAGTTTTATATAGTTTTTAATAGTTTTGTATAGTTTTGTATAGCTTTATATAGTTTTATATAGTTTTATATAGTTTTACACAGGTTTATATAGTTTTATATAGTTTTATATAGTTTTGCTAGTTTTATATACTTTTATATAGTTATATATAGTTTTATACAGTTTTATGTGGTTTTATATAGTTTTATAGAGTTATGTATAGTTTTATATAGTTTTCATAGTTTTATATTGTTTTATATAGTTTTAAATAGTTTTAAATAGTTTTATATAGTTTTAATGAGTCTTATATAGTTTTACATAGTTTTACATAGATTTATATAGTTTTCTTAGTTTTATATAGTTTTATATAGTTTAATACAGCTTTATATAGTTTTATGTAGTTTTATATAGATTTATATAGTTTTATATAGTTTTATAGAGTCTTATATAGTTTTATATAGTATTATATAGTTTTATATAGTTTTGTACAGTGTTATATAGATTATATAGTTTCATATAGTTTCAGACAGTTTTATATAGATTTATATAGTTTTATATAGTTTTATTGGCGTTATACAGTTTTATGTAGTTTTATATAGTTTTATATAGTACTATATAGTTTTATATAGTTTTATATAGTTTTATATTGTACTACATATTTTTATATAGTTTTATTAGTTTTATATAGTTTTATACAGTTTTATATAGTTTTACATAGTTTTATAGAGTTTTATATAGTTTTGTTAGTTTTATATAGTTTTATATAGTTTTATACAGTTTTATACAGTTTTATATAGTTTTATATAGTTTTATACAGTTTTATACAGTTTTATATTGATTAGTATAGTTTTATATTCTTTATATAGCTTCATATAGTTTTATATAGTTTTATATAGTGTTATATAGTTTTATATAGTTTTATATAGTTTTGTATAGTTTTATTAGTTGTTTATGGTTTTATATAGTTTTATACAGTTTTATATAGTCTTATATAGTTTTATATAGTTTAATATAGTTTTATATAGTTTTATATAGTAATATATTGCTTTATACAGTTTTATATAGTTTATATAGTTTTATAAAGTTTTAAATAGTTTATATAGTTTTACATAGTTTTATATAGTTTTATGTAGTACTATATAGTTTTATATAGTTTTATACAGTTTTATACAGTTTTATATAGTTTATATAGTTTTATCAAGTTTTATATAGTTTATATAGTTTTACATAGTTTTATATAGTTTCATGTAGTACTATATAGTTTTATATAGTTTTATATAGTTTTATACAGTTTTTTATAGTTTTATATAGTTTTGTTAGTTTTTTATAGTGTTATATAGTTTTATATAGTTTTATATAGTTTTGTTAATTTTTTATAGTTTTATATAGTGTTGTTAGTTTTATATAGTTTTATATAGTTTTGTTAGTTTTATATAGTTTTATATAGTTTTATATAGTTTTATATAGTTTTATATAGTAATATATAGTTTTATACAGTTTTATATAGTTTATATAGTTTTACATAGTTTTATATAGTTTCATGTAGTACTATATAGTTTTATATAGTTTTATATAGTTTTATACAGTTTTTTATAGTTTTATATAGTTTTGTTAGTTTTTTATAGTGTTATATAGTTTTATATAGTTTTATATAGTTTTGTTAATTTTTTATAGTTTTATACAGTGTTGTTAGTTTTATATAGTTTTATATAGTTTTGTTAGTTTTATATAGTTTTATATAGTTTTATATAGTTTTATATAGTAATATATAGTTTTATACAGTTTTATATAGTTTATATAGTTTCATACAGTTTTATATAGTTTATATAGTTTTATACAGTTTCAGACCGTTTTATATAGATTTATATAGTTTTATATAGTTTTATTAGCGTTATATAGTTTTATATAGATTTATATAGTTTTATATAGTTTTATTAGCGTTATATAGTTTTATATAGATTTATATAGTTTTATACAGTTTTATATAGTTTTATATAGTTTTATATTGTTTTGTTAGTTTTATATAGTGTTATATAGTTTTATATAGTTTTATTAGTTTTATATAGTTTTATATAGTTTTATATAGTTTTATATAGTTTTATATAGTTTTATATAGTTTATATAGTTTTATACAATTTTATAATGTTTTATATAGTTTTATATTGTTTTATATAGTTTTATATAGTTTTATATAGTTTTATATAGTTTTATATAGTAATATATAGTTTTATACAGTTTTATATATTTTATATAGTTTTATACCGTTTTATATAGTTTATATAGTTTTATACAGTTTCAGACCGTTTTATATAGATTTATATAGTTTTATATAGTTTTATTAGCGTTATATAGTTTTATATAGTTTTATATAGTTTTATAAGTTTTTATTTAGTTTTGTCTGTCTTATATAGTTTTATACAGTCTTATATAGTTTTATATAGTTTTCTATAGTTTTCTATAGTTTTCTATAGTTTTATGTATGTTTATATAGCTTAATATTGCTTAATATAGCTTAATATAGCTTTACATAGTTTTACATAGTTTTACATAGTTTTACATACTTTTATATAGTTTTATATACCATTATATAGTTTTCGTCAGGTTTATATAGTTTTACATAGTTTTGTATTGTTTTATATAGTTCTATATAATTTTATATAGTTTTATATAATTTCATATGGTTTTATATAGAAGTATATAGTTTTATATAGTTTTATGTAGCCTTATATAGTTTTATATTGTTTGATACAGTTTGATATAATTTCGCATTGGTTTATATAGCTTTATAGATAATGCGCAAAAGAGATATGGATCTGCGTTATGCGTGGAAATGATGATAGTAACCGTAAGGCCGATAAGCGACCTGGATCTGTGTTATGCGAGTACACTTTGATCTTAGCCATAAGGCCGGGAAGCGAACAAGTACCGGCATTACAACCATAGAGATACCTGCTGGGCTTTATTGGTATGGTGAAAGTGTACACGCATAACACACATCCAGATCGCTTCAAGGCCTCAAATCTGAGGTCAAAGTGTACTCGCATACCACACATCCAGACAGCTTCTCGGCCTTATGGTTAAGTTCAAAGAGTACTCGCATAACACGCGTCCAGACCGCTTCTCGCCCTTATGGCTAAGATAAAAGTGAACTCTCAGAACACATATCCATATCGCTTCTCGGCCTTACGGCTAAGTTCAAAGTGTACTCGAATAACCCAGATCAAGGTCTCTTCTCGGGATTGTGGCTAAGATCAAAGTGCACTCGCATAGCCCGAATCCAGATCGCTGCACTGCCGTATGGCTAAGGTCAAAGTGTACTCGCATTACACACATCCACATCGCTTCTCGGCCTTATGGGTAAGATCATTGTCTACACGCATAACACACATCCAGATAGCTTCTCGCCCTTATGGATGAGATAAACCTGTACTCGTATATCCCAAATCCAGATCGCTTCTCGCCATTAAGGCTAAGATCAAAGTGTACTCGAGTAACCCAAATCCAGGTCGCTCCGCGGCCTTATGGTTACGATCAGATTGTACTAGCATAATGCACATCCAGATCGCCTCCCGGCATTATGGCTAAGATCAAAGTGTACTCGCATAACACACATCCAGATCGCATTTCGGCCTTACGGCTAAGATCAAAGTGTACTCGCATAACACACATCCAGATCGCACCTCGGCCTCAGGGCAAAGATCAGGGTGTACTCGCATAATCCAAATCCAGATCGCTGCTCGGCCTTATGGATAAGATCAAAGCGTACTCGCATAACACACATCGATATCGCTGCTCGGCCTTATGGCTAAGATCAAAGTGTACTCGCATAACACACATTCAGATCGCTTCCAGGCCTTATGGCTAAGATTAAAGTGTTCTCTCATAACACACATCCAGATCGCTTCCCCCCCTTATGGCTAATATCAACGTGTATTCGAATAAACCAAATCTAGGTCGCTTCTTGGCCTTATGCCATAGATCAAAGTGTACTCATAACACACATCCTGATCGCCTCTCGGCCTTATGGCTAAGATCAGAGTGTACTCGAATAACACAAACACAGATTGCTTGTCGGCCTTATGGCTAAGATCAAAGTGTACTCGCATAACACACATCCAGATCGCTTCTCGGCCTTATGGCTAAGATGAAAGTTTACTCGAGTAAACCAAATCCAAATCGCTTCTCTGTCTTACCGATATGATCAAAGTGTACTCGCGCAACACACATCGAGTTCGCTTCTCGGCCTTATGGCTAAGATCAAAGTCTACTCGAGTAACCCAAATCCTGATTGCTTCTCGACCTTATGGCTAAGATCAAAGTGTACTCGCATAACACACATCCAGGTTGCTTCTCGGCCTTATGGGTGAGATCAGAGTGTACTCCTATAACACACATCCAGATCACTTATGGACCGTATGGCTAAGATCAAAGTGTACTCGAATAACCCAAATCCAGATCGCATCTCAGCCTTATGGCTAAGATCAAAGTGTACCCGCATAACCCACATCCAGATCGCTTCCCGGCCTTATGTCTAAGAGCATGGTGTACTCGAATAACCCAAATCCAGGTCGCTGCTCTGACTTATGTCTAAGATCAAAGTGTACTCGCAAATCACACATTCAGATCGCTTCTCGGGCTTATGGCTAACAACAGATTGTACTCGCATAACCCAAATCCTGATCGCTCCTCGGCCTTATGGCTAAGATCAACGTGTACTCGCACGACGCACATCCAGATCGCTGCTCGGCCTTATTACTATGATCAATGTTAGCACGTATAACACAAATGCTGATCTCCTCTCGGGCTTATGGCAATCATAAGGGCGAGAAGCGTGCTGGATCTGGGTTATTCGAGTACACTTTGACCTTAGCCATAAGGCCGAGAAGCCATCTGGATATGTCTTAAGCGAGTACACTTTGATTTTAGCCATAAGGCCGAGGAACGACTTGGATTTGGGTTATTCGAGTACACTTTGATCCTTGCCGTAAGGCCAAGAAGCGATCTGGATGTGTGTTATGCGAGTACACTTTGAGCTTATCCATAACGCCGAGAACCGATCTGGATGTGCGTTATGCGAGTACACTTTGATCTTAGTCGTAAGGCCGAGAAGCGATCTGGATGTGTGTCATGCGAGTACACTTTGATCTTAGGCATAACGCCGACAATCGATCTGGATGTGTGCCATGCGAGTATACTTTAATGTTAGCCATAAGGCCGAGAAGCGATCTGGCTGTGTGTTATGCGAGTTCACTTTGATCTTATCCATAACGCCGAGAACCGATCTGGATGTGCGCTATGCGAGTACACTTTGATCTTAGTCATAAGGGCGGGAAGCGATCTGGATCTGTGTTATGCGAGCTCACGTTGATATTAACCATAATTCCGAGAAACGATCTGGAACTGTGTTATACGAGTTTTATATAATTTTATACAGTTTTATACAGTTTTGTATAGTATATTATAGTTCTATAGAATTTTATACAGTCGTATGTATTATTATACACGTTTCTAGAGCATTATGTAGTTTTACGCGGTTTTACATTGTTTTGAATTCTTTTTTATTGTATTTCACATTTTACATTGTGTTATGCAGTTATATATATCATTATGAAGTTCTGTGTAGTTTTATATGGTTTTTTATATTATTTCATATAGTCCTATGTAGTTTTATATAGTTTTACATAGTTTTACTTAGTTTTACGTAGTTTTATATAGTTTTACATATTTTTAAATAGTTTTATATACTTTTATATAGTTTTATATAGTTTTATCTAGTCTTATATAGGTTCATATAATTTTATATAGTTTTACTAAGTTTATATAGTTTTATATAGTTTTATTTAGTTTTGGATAGTTTCATATAGTTTTATTAGTTTGACATAATTTTATACAGATATATATAGTTTTATATAGTTTTACATAGTTTTATATAGTTTTCTATATATTTTTATATAGTGATACATACTTTTATATTGATTTATATTGTTTTATATAGTTTTATATAGTTTTACATAGTGTTATATAGTTTTATATAGTTTTATATAGCTTCAT